>NC_056747.1:130131169-130431169 GCF_019279795.1 Protopterus annectens | reverse complement strand
TGATTACTATCTGAATTCAAAAGATTAAAAAAAATTCTGTGATGCTGTTTTTTATTTTGACTGCATGTAATGGCATTACTGAAAATGTGTATTTATACAACATCATAGTACAGCAGTGAAGTTAATGATGTGTGAATGACAAATACCCTGCAGAGCTTTGTTTGATTATAGTTACGATTATTTGCATACTGCACAACTGTGGGCATCTCACCTAAACAGACTGACTTCAGAAGTTTGGCAGAAATGTGGTAGTCATATTCATGCCACTGTTTTGCCAAGCTACTTTCTCATATACTAAAAGACATAGACACTGTTTGTAAATGATTTGCAGTGAGGTCCTACTTTTTAAATCAGGTTACAGTGGACCTATCTTGCACAGAGTTAACGTTTAGCAGAGGGAAAGTGTAATAATTGTACAAAACTTACATGCAAATGCTGCTTACCACAGCTACAAGTACTCCTGTAGTGACCGTGTCCTTTAATTCCTGTGGTGACTCTATCCTTTAATTCCTGTAGTGGCCCTGTCCTTTAGAAAAGTAAAGTTGTAACACTTCTCTTTGCACCTGGCAAATGAACGTACTATCTTCCTTAGGTGATTTGGTCCTTATTTTCTGTTTTGCATGAACACAACAGTAGATCTGGATGTGTTGTGGGGACATGAATGTATTTTGAGTTGAGCTCTGTGATTTGCTATAAGTAGACAATACAGAGCATATAAGGCTTTTGCTAAATGGAATGTTCTGGGGGAATCAACCATTATATGAAGATTTCAATATGTAGCTAGATCGATTAATGAAACGAGAGAAGGATTGGACACCCTACCCTCAAAACATTGAACTGAATGTATACTCACGTGGCCCTGCATCACGTGTTTGAGAGTGACTGGCATGCTTGGGTTTTATCTGAGGAATTCATACAAGTCTGGCTTTGTTCTTGACTGAGATTTGTATATGCAGGGGACCTAGCAAACAAATTCACTAAACCTACCCTCTGAACATACCCTTTTGTTACATTCTCCATCCCCCTTCCCTGATCCAATCAGCGTAAAACTTACAGCAAACTGAAGGAATGTAGAAAACAATAAAGAACTGGCATTCCAAAGGGGATTTGCTGATTAAAACGTAAGCAACCAGCTATACATGCTAGTACGAATATCAGAAAGGTATGAAATTGTAGCACTCAGTGTGAGAGACATTCAGATGCAGTGTTCTAAACTTGGAAGCACCACTTATGGGAGTTTTCAATTACTTGTTCTCTATGCCATTTATATAATTCCATGTAGATGAATGTTAATGAAATATAATTAATTGGGTAAGTTTTACAATTGCAAAACTAGTCCCACTGTAGCATGTCTGACTCTTATACCTAAGGAAGAGTGTGTTTCTTTTTTTGGGGGTGTCATACCTAACAATTCTTCTATCACTAGGTCTATAACTAGAGAATGTTATAGAATGATACCCCACATAACAAGTCTTATAGAAATGAGTTATAATTTGGATACATTCCTTTATGTATAATGGCATACTGGTATGGGATGGGTGCACTGGGAATTAATGTACAATATGATTGTTTGGGAGTGGTCTCTTCTCTGAGCTTATAGTGGCTGATATAGAAGTAGACATGTAAGTGCTGGGGATGGCTTTGGGCTTACCTTTACTTTACTATTTCTGCATGTAAGACCTGTGTGACCCTGAGTCACCACCCCTCCCCAGTAACCACACGATTCTGGTTACTTCTGCATCTATAAATAGGATGTATGAGAGGCACAGTATCTCCTCAGCATTCCTCTAATAAAGAAAGAAAGAAAGTATGCAATTTGTATAATTGGAGTAAAGTAGAGTTCTGTGGGGGGTACAATTACACACCTCCCCTATACACACACACACACACACACACACATATATATATATATATATATATATATATATATATATATATAAAAAACATGTTTCTGCACACACACACACATATATATATATATATATATATATATATATATATATATATATATATATAAAAACATGTTTCTGCATCACCAAGCATGGTACATGCAGCTATGGAGCAAATTAGCTCAGATCTCATTGGACTGGACGTTGAAAAACTTTTAACCACGGATCTTCATCAATTCAGCTGTGTCAAAACATTTGATTACCAGGAAAGTCCAACTGGGTAGGAATCCATTTGGAGCGGAGACCCAGGAAGAAAGCTCCAAAGTATTTCAAAACATTTTATGAATAATAATTTTACAGTCTTTAAAATAATACAAAAAAAAAACAAATACTGTCTAAATAATTATACCAAATTAGACATAATATGAAAATACTGGTTAAGAGGAGATACGAGTTATGTGACAATGGTTTAACAGTTACAGAAAGTTTAGCCAGTTTATAGATAAATTAAAGGTAAGTTAGTATAATACGAACATGAAGTGAGAGAAAAGCAGGCTTATGGTATATTTAGAAATAAAGTCAGAGCTGAGAAACTGATAGAAATAAGGAAGTGAGTAAAGAAGGGGGAGTAAGGAGATGTGAGGTATGAATATCTGTTCAACTTTAGGGATACTGTTTATCATGGTGTTGAGCAAGAACAGAGCCAGCTTTTGGTTAGGACCTCTATCAGGATGGTTTTGAAGGATGGGACTGTTGACCTGTTGACTAGAGGTAAGGGATTCCAGGCCTTAAGCAACATGGTACAAGTACAGACAATGCCCGGCAGATTTGATAGGTTTATGGACAGACAGGAATTTAATCCTATTAAATTATTTGAAATACTAAGAAAAGCACTGGATAGCAGTTATGTATTACATACAGCATACCTGGACCTAGCCAAGGCCTTTCACACTTCCCCTAAGCAGGCATTATTTACAGACTTGTAAATCTGAATATGAATCCTTATATTGTGCTGTGGACAGTTAATTAGTTGTTTGATAGAGCAGCCCCTGCTGTTAGAATCACAAATGCCATTTCTGGTGATGTACTGTAGGGCTCAGTGTTGGGCCTTCTTTTATTTGGCATCTATTTCTTAGACCTTTGGGCCCGCACTACTTGTCTGTGGTTGTCAAAGTTTGCAGATGACTGTAAACTGGCTGTTATTTGATCTTCCACTGACTCACAATTGCTCCATCATAGGTTAGACCATGTTAATAGCTTGTACATGAACAATAGTTTGTTGAGTCACAGGTAAACAGTAAGCTATTGGTCTGCAGACGATTAGAAGCTTATCCAACAACCAGAGGTCAGAATCAAATCCTGCACCTTGTATCAGTGAAGTTAAGACCTTAACCATTATGCCAGCCCCCCCCCATGGTCTCAACTGAAATGTAAAAAAATGTGGTATAGTTCATGTTGGTTAAGAAAACATTTTCACATACCATATATGTGACACAACACAACCCTTCCAGTCAGACACTGTTGTAAGGGACGTTGGCACTCTTGTTGAAAACACATTTTCATTTGAACATCATGACTCTGGACTAGTTTGGAAAACCTTCTCTCTCTGACTCATCTAAATTCTAGGCATCTCCACTAGATCCAGAGAAGTCTTAATTCCACCTCATATCTCATTCGATCCGTTACATTACTCAGCCTGAGAGACCTCAGAGATTCATAACTAAAAATATCAGTGACCTCAAAATCTTAGTTTCAGGACATACTATCTGTCCTGTCTCTGTACCCAGTCTCTTACAGCCTCTCCATGAAGATCTTTGTCTTGCCTTTTGAGCAATGCTCTGTGATGGAATATGAGGTCAAAAGGGGTTGGATATTTCAAACTGTACTTCAAATACTTGGTTAAAGATACCGTGCATTCATCAGCTGAAAAATAAGGCACATTGCCGTAATGGATTCATATCTCACCATATCCTCCACCTATGGACCAATCTTTCACTACATGTCCAGCAGACTAGCAACCTTACTACCTTCAAGGTAAACCTAGATAATTGGATAGGAATCCTCAAATTCTCCACAGACTATCTTCTATTGTCTTCCTTGAGGTTGACAGGAGCTTGGAGGAGGGGTTTTATCTAGGCTTACAATGATCTACAGGCTGATTACTTATAACTTACCAGTGAACTTTCATACTTGGCATGAATATCTACAAACAGAGAGGTCTCCAGAAAATATGATTAACAAAAGAAGGAGGAAAACTGCACTGAGACGCTCACCAGAGCAGATGGTGTAGAAAGTGTATAGATGATGGATGACCAGATGATTGGATAATTGATGGTCTGATGGATGATATGTGATATGATGTGTTTAAAGATAATATCTCGAGCCCTAAAATGGGCAATAAATTTAATACGAAACAGAGCACTATATTTCAGAGCTCCAAAAAGGGAAAGGGAAATAAGTCAACCAATGTTATGTCTGACTTTTTAGTTGAAGATTTTGAATTTTGTACAAGAAATGATGCTAGAAAAGTACATGGCAGACATATGCCTAGTAATACAAACAGCAGCTTGAAAGCTAAAATTTTTGCTTTAGGTAAAAAACTTATTCATTTAAAATGTGCGTAATTGGACAACGCTTATTTGGAGAAATGTATTAATGAACATATTGTACCTAAGGGGTTACGCTTTTTTAAACTCCCTTTAGGCATAGATTACAACAATACAATGATTCAGGAGTTTAATAAGTTGTCCGATACTTTTGGTCATATGTATATGAAAATTATAATGAATTACAATGACGAAAAGATAGCGATTGTTTTAAATGAACTAGAAGTTTTAAATGAGGAAATCATACGTGATATTGAGTTTGAAGACTGGCAGGAACTGTATTCAAAACAATTTCAGATAGCTAGCAATAGAGTTAGAAGTGTGTATAACAGAAGGATGCATAAGATAGAGAGAGACATGGATCTATACCGGACAGGGAGGACTTATATTTGGCCTCAAAGCCGTGTGGAACATAATACAGGGAGAGGTAAATACAATAAAAATATTAGACAAGAAGAGGATGAAAATTTTCACCTATGAAATACCAGAAAAGGTTCTAAACAGGAGTTGTGGACATACAATAGAAAATAAGGAGAAGGATGCAGAGATGAATAATATGGAAATTGCGAACATTGACATTGTACATGCACATTTAGCAAAGAGAGATGGTGATTCAAATGATGAAGGTAGACCAAGGATATACAATCATAATGGATTTAAGGTATATAATTACACCGAAACTGAGATTACACAAAGTTTTTTTACTCTCTTTAGTAAAGGTATGAAATATATCCCAAGTGTTGGCTTTAACTTATTTGATACCATTAAAGAGATCAAATTATATTGCCGTAGATTGAATTTGGCAATATTTTTTAAGAACAACACTGATGGGCAAAAGGAAAAGGTCAATAAGTTAGTCAAAAGAAGCACTTTTATTCCACCACCTAATCCGCAGGTTGCAACATATGAACAAGTGGTGTGTAAAGAAGTGTATGAATTATATAAAAATACTAGGAAGCAGAACATTTCAGATAAGAAGTTGAAAGACAACTTGACAAATGAAGAAAGAAAAACATTAGAAGATGTTATATGTAATAAAGACACTAGAATTATGAAACCCGATAAGGGAGGTGGGATTATTTTATACGACAAGGCTGAATACAACAGTGTGGTACAAGACATATTATTCAACTCAGGGAATTATGAGGAGATCTCTGTTAACCAAGTAAATATTGGACATAGACGCATAGATCTGGTCCTAGAAGAATACCTTTTAGACAACAGAATTAATGAAGAAATATACAATTTCATTAGAAATGAGTATCCGATGTTGGCCAGAATAGTATGTATTCCTAAAATACATAAGTGTTTGAAAAATCCCCCATTCAGACCCATTATTTCAGGATCTAAGTCCAAAACATTTAATATGGGTGTAACCATTGATCAGTGGACAAAACACATATATGCAAATGTACCACATCTTATTAAGGATTCTTGGCACTTTCTTAGTAAGTTAACACCAGAAGTGTGGGGAAAAGACATCATGTTTATCACTATAGATGTTAAAGATCATTTTTCCTGTATTCCGAAAGATACAGGGCTGGAATATTTTTGCAATAGTTTGAGGAAATATTCTATCCTAACTTGGGATAAAATCCAACTTATTTTGAGCATGATGGGCCTCATATTAGAACATAATTATATTGAGTTCCAAGGCGAACTGTTTAGACAGACGAGAGGCACGGCTATGGGTGCATCATGTGCACCCATATATGCCAATTTAGTCATGTTGGAATGGGAGGACCTCTTTCTCTTCCCCAGTGAATATTACAAAAATATCTCCCTATACACACGGTTTCTGGATGATTTATTCATTATTTGGAAAGGCAAAAAGGAAATCATACCTGATTTCATTCAATATATTAATAGCACTACAGAGTTTTTAAGATTTACGCACACAGTGGAAGAAAAGGGAATAGCATACTTGGACATACATATAAGTAATAGTGGGGTAGGGTTTATTTCAAAATTATTTAGAAAACAGACACACTCCAATGATTACATCCATTTTGGAAGTTGCCACCCTCCCCATATTTTCAAAGATGTTGTAAAAGGGCAATGTGTCAGAGCTGCCCGAATGTCATCTACAATAGAGTTGATGACTGAAGAACTAGAATATATACATGAATTATTTACGAAAAGAGGCTACCCTAAAAATATGTTAGATGATGTGGTCCAATATGTCAAACTACAATGGGGAAAGAAATATCGCCCACTATTAGGATATGAAGGATTCAATAACAGGATAAATATGACATCTGAAAGAAGAGTATGTGTGATTATGTATAATTTGCATACTAACTTAGTAAAGGAGATATTATATAGATATTGGACATTATTGTCCAACACGGACAGTATAGGACATATAGTAGGATTTCACCCAAAAGTAGTATATAAAACAGGTAAAAATCTTAAGAGAATAGTTGAAAGTAGTGAACATAGACACAAAAAAGACAATATTGGAAAGGGTACAAAAAGATGTGGTACATGTACACAATGTAAACATATTAATGAAGATAAATATGTAAAATTAGACAATGTCATTAAAAGCACATGTAAATTTCGAGCAGGCAATTGTAATAGTCAGGGAGTGGTGTATTTAGCTATGTGTTCATTCTGTTCTGCATATTACATAGGCAAAACAGAGAGAAAATTAAAAACCCGTATATATGAACACATTTATAAAATTAAGAAGAGAGATGATAAGAATGCACTCAGCAAACATGTCAAAGATAAAGGTATAGAGCACACATTTAAGTTTGCAATCCTGGAACTAGTAGATAGATCTATAGGTAGTGGCAATTGGAAAGCTAGGTTAGGTGCCATGGAAAGTAAATGGCAAATTTGTTTTGATGCCACTACATATCCCGGACTGGATGAGTACATTAGTTTAAAACCATTTCTCATATTAGGGGAGTAATTTTAGTAAGGATTATTGTTGAAAATAATCTTATTTATGCAGCAAATTATTTACATAGCAAAACATTTAAGTAGAAATTTAGTGAGATAACTATTATTTTTATTTTTATTTTTGTTAAGGGTATTACACAATAGATATGCATTATATATATATATATATTTATATTTGTAATTATTTTAAGCAGTTTATATTCATAGAATACCTACTTGTTAAACAATTGGTTTTTAATAGAAGTTTTAAATAAGTTTTATAAACATTTTTAAAAACAATTTAAAACATTATAATGTATATATTGTAAGTACAATGAAGTGTTTTTGATTAATTTGATAGATTTGGCGCCAAAATTAGTATATAAGTTGAATTATTCCTGTCATTTGTTGGTTCTGAGGAAGTCTGTTACGGACAGATGAAAGCGCTAAACCTGTTCAATTCGTTTATATTTGTACTACGTGTGCTGGTAGCAGTTGTGCCTTTGTGGAATAAAACAGTTTTTTCCAACAGTGTTTCACTACGTTTATCAGTTGGTGGATTATCAGTGGACTAACTGTGTGGATAGTGCCCTGTTTGAGCTAGGAGCAGCAGAGGTCGGTCCTTTCACTCTGATGGATGATAGAACAGAAGAATGGGTAATGGATAGACTGATGGATAAATGGATGCATGCTCCTTGCAGTGAAACAGCATGTTTTGTTTGAATAACTGGAACATTTGTTTCCGATTTCTCCTATCATAACACCTTAATTCTACCATGTACTCCACTTTCGCCCTACTCTGGGTTATAAGACAAAATAACCTGGTCGAGATAATTTCCTCTGAATATTTATCTGATGATGCTTGTCTTGTTTGTAATCTTCAACTCTCTGTATGGGTTTTTTTCAAGTATGTTGTTTACGTTCAGAATTGTAACAAAGTTGTATAATGTCCATGTACTGTAGCCAGTATTACTGCAACAGGTAATATTAGAATATGGCAAAGATCTTGACAGCAGTCAGAAAGTGATAGAGCCATTTGTCTTTCAAGAACAGCAGAATGCAGTGGTCAGTACATCTGTACTTGGATCTGTGATCTCCATTTGCAAACAACCTGCAAAGTGTAAGCATTTAGATTTCCAATTACTGGCTTGAGCTCACCCCATGCAATCAATGACATGAGAGAAACAGTGGGCCCGAACAAGTTAATAAAATAATGTAACTAATCATTTGTAGCATAACTGCATAGCATACCTGGCACTTGACAGCACAGCTGACACTTTCCTTCCATTGATGTACTGCTACAGTCACATTTTTCAAAACCATATTTCACGCACACTGATTTATCGCAAAACTGAGAAAAACAGAAACATAATCATAGTCAAGTCATATAGAAAATTACCTTTGTGTTTGTAAATAAAAGTTACATATTATTTAAGAAAACTAGTTAATTTCCAGCATTTTGTACTTTTCGTTGCATAAAGAACCTGGTGGTGCTCTTAATATCTGAACAAACAACATGGATCCTCCTTGACCAAAAGAAGACAATCAGGTATGATACTTCTAGAAAGTATCATAAACTGAATGGTTAAGTAATTAGTCATAAAACAGGCTTGACATCAAGTCTACAGAATGATTGTGTCACCTACAGTATGAGTGCATGACATGCATATACCATTACAGGGACCCCCCCCCCCCTTTTTGAAATCATTTGCTTTGCCACTGTATATTACCTTCATTTTGCTTACAAAAATTACTGTGATACTATAGATAAACAATGAGACAGTAGCAGAGACAGGTCATGGCCAAATGTGGCCCTGGCAGGGTAATGGACCTGGCCATCTCCTAGCCAAACCAATTTCCCATTACGTGGCCATCTCCTCCAGTTACCCTAAAGCTGTTCAAACCTGACAGTGTGCATTTATTTTCTTCTTTACTTGAATAATGATCACATAAATTTGGATTTAATTTAAAATGTTTATTTCAAATTTTGAAGCAAAAACATTGACCACCATTTGCTAAACAATACAAGACTCTAACATTAAAACAAACTTATTAGCATGAGTAATAGTAAACCCCTCTTCCCTTAAAACACGTATTTATTGAATATACATCTGTCAAGCCATTATATTACAAGAGACATGCTGGCATTCACAGTCAAACAGCATCTAATGAAGCACTAATTAGTGGTTATGTGAGGGGGTGCAGAGATTAAAGACAACAAGTCGTTGGGCAGCCCACAGGATGTAAGTGTCCTTTTTTAGGAGCAGACCAGGAGCACTGCCTGGGGAAGTCATGTGATAAGAGGCATACATTAAAAATGTATTCAGAGCAAAAAAAATAACTTTAAACTCACAGACTTCATGTTGTCTAGCTTATCCACCACCAGATAATAAACACACAGCGAAGGGTCAGCAAAACAAAGAAACCAAGAATTGTACCTCAAAAAGCAGTGATTCCTTTCTTTACGCCATAACTACTCTGGGATGCAGAAACCAAATATTTATGCAGATACACAAGCATACATACAACTGTCAGTTACAATCATTTGTATAACTGTACACCTCAGAGATAGCTTGATATCAGGTGAGTGACTACATATGCAGATAACATCTCGCACATATATCTTATCTTGGAGCTGCAAGAGCCACACAGTGCAGCCCATTACATCTCCTCTCTGCACTCTCAGCCTCTTAGATCAAGAAACAGTGACAAAGATCCAAAATCAGGAAGAGATTTTAAATATTGTCCTTATATACTTAGGTCACTACTATAAATGGTTTTGCATTAGCAAGCATTTTCTAAAGAATATGAAGTCTGAAACTAATATTTGCCATGATTTAGTGACTGTGATCCACACATAAGTGAAACAGTCCATAAATATGTGGCAAAAATCAGGGACAGTTAAGAATTATGTCCTTTGCACATACTCACACAGATACAAACACAGATATGGCCAATTTCAGCCACTTTTAAGACTGTACATCTCAGATATCTGATTGAAATCAAGTGAATAATTAAATAATGGCCCAGAAATGTATATTATCTTGCTGCTATTAGAATCATATAGTGCAAGCCTCTCCCCTGTCTTGCTCAAGGATCGGAGACAAAAACCCAAAATCAGGAACACATTTTAAATAATTGCTCTTATATACTTAGAAAGTTGCCAGTAAAACAGGTTGTGCAATAGCAACCATTTTATAATGTATATGAAGTTTGAAACTCATGTTTGTCATTATTTAGTGATTGCAGTCCACAAAACTTTGCTAGAAAACCATATGTTTTGAGGAACAGACCACAGATATGAGGCAAAATTATGTACAGTTGTGGCAAATGACTCTGCATATGAGTGTGTATACACACAGTCTGATGTGACCAACTACAGCCACGTGTGCTACTATATACCCGAGATATCTACTTCAGATCACGTGAATGAAGAAATAGATAAATAATGGCCCAGAAATGTATCTCAGCTCGCTGCTCTCAGAACCATACAGTGCCACCTACTTCAGCGCCACTTTGCACTCTTAACTTCGTAGCTCAAGAATCTAAGATCCAAAATCAGGAAAAGATTTTAAATATTTCTTATATGATTAGCAAGCATTTTCTGAAGGATATAAAGTCTGATGCTCTCATGTTTGTCATTATCTAGTTACTGCAGTCCACAACAATTTCTTCTTTAGGGTGCTGATAATTTATGTACTCATTTACATTTGTTAACTTGAGTTATCCAGCTTAGCTACATTAGCTCTTTTTCATCCAAGGCCTGTGGAAAAAGCTCCAAAGTACATCTTTAATAAACTAAGAAAAAGATAAACTTGCTTATTAATATAGAGCTCAATGTACTACTTAGTAAAGTTATTTCAATCAGAACAATCAAAAATGTTATAAACCATTTACTATACAAACAAATTAGCAGATATGGCTGCATATGTAAATTATATATTTACAATGTGGTTATTATTATAAAGAGATTAATAGAAGAGAGTGCCATATGATAAAAGCAAGCTAAACTGAAAATAGAGACAGGGAAAGAGATGTATAAATAATGAACATATATTGCAAATAAAATAGAGAAAGAAATGCCAATATAGAAGCATTGAAATGCAACTAATATCATTGCACAACTCTTTTTGCTGCTCTGATATTTTTGGCAAATAGAGAACATCCTGATCTCTGTCCTTACAGTTGACAGTATCAAAGTACGAGTTCACCAGGATGACTTCTCCTTTTGTACAGCTCTACTGGCCTAGAGGCATAAAGTTCTGACTATTACTCATGCAAAATGAATTCAGCTAATGGTTTGGGCATAATATTGGAGCTAGCATGGAGAGGGAAGGGAAGTTATGTGTCTTATGCTTATAGTCTCTCCTCAAGGAAGATGTGCTGGGAACATGCAGCCAGACGTGGGATCACCTCTGGTGATACTGGAGACATGTGACTGGTACAGTGCATGTTTGGGACAATAAAAATAATGAACATATCACCGCACACGTGGGACCATGTCCTTCATGGAGCCAGTGCATGTCCTGTTGAGCTATGCTACCATGGTTATGATGCTGTGATTATCCTGTCCCCTCTTTCCATCCTCAAGGTATTTCCAGTCAGCTTTCCTCCACCAAGACAGTCCCACCAAGGGAGATAATAGTGGGAATGTAGGTACTCTTCCCACATAAGAAGTTTTCCAGTCTCCTTCCAACCCCACCAAGATAGCCCATCACAGGGGGTAGTGTCAGGAATGGAGGTCAGAGGCATTTGGGAAGTCAGTGAGCAGATGATGGTCAGTTGTAGTGCAGAGGCCAAGAATATCAGTTATAATTACTTTGTCTTGAACAAGAGACCTTGAAGTTAACTAATATTAAGTCTGTACATTTAAATATCCTGACACAGTGCCAATAACTGATCAAGCCATTCCATCATCAAGGTTTCTTTAAGTTATATATCTCTTATTGTCCTGTGTATTACTTCTTCATCTCTATCAATTTCTCTTGTGACATAGGTAAATGTTTGATGACCCATAAAACTTCTCATTCTTTACTAAATAGGTCTTCCTTCTGTCTCTTAAGATACGTTTTGCTCAGCTGAGCTGCAATGTGTATTTCTTTTCCTGAATTACCTGATTTGCACGAACTATTGAGTTACACTTTTGCAAATTCATTAGCATTGTTTCCAATTTAAGTGGCACTTTGTGTAATGACTTCTTGAAAATACTCTGTAAAGGTTATGGTTCATAGGTAGGTACTAGGCTATTGGCCCTAGGGCCTATACAAGCCTAGCCATAATGATTCCCTGGCTATTGCTTTCCACAAATATTTACTTTCCTGCAACCCTGTCTAGCAGGGCTACTGATGTGATCCCCAGGGTGAATTTCCTATCTCCCATCCAATCATCAAGGTTCCTCTTGAAGATGGCCATTGAGGTGCTCTGCCTGACATGTATGGGCAACCTATTCCAGAGTATGCAGAGTTTCTGGGTCAGGAACCTATCCCTCCAGCATCTTCTATTCATCATAGGTTCATAGATTAGTACTAGGCTAACTGCCCATGTGGGCTATTATAAGCCTAGCCAATTACCCCATGTCAGAATCAAACCCTGCACCTTTTATTTATCAGGTAAACAATTTAACTATTATGCCAACCTCCCACCATGATGACAAGGTTAAGATCCCTGGAGCATGTGGCTCGGAGGGATTGGGATTTCTTTAAGTGGAGCATGTCCAACAACTCTGGGCTTGACATGGCCTTGTATGTTAGGCAGAGATCGTCTCTGAGTAGGTGATATGTGACAAAGTATAGCTGGAGTTTCTTTAGATGGTCAGCATAAGGCATCTGCTTTAGGCCTGTGATTCTTTTTGTGAGGTATTTCTGCGACCTTTCTAGTTGGTGCAGATGTCTTGAAAGGTACATACCAAACGGGGTATTGTATTCTATAATGGGTCTAATGAGGGATGAGTACAGAGGGACAATGACCTCTCTTTTTCTGGATGAGAAGCCCTTAGTGATGAGGTGTGCCATGTAAAAGGATTTTCTAACTGTTGTGGATATGTGGTTATCAAAGGTGAGACCACTGTCCACCTGTGTCCCTAGGTCTCTTATCACACTTTTGGTGTTTAGTGTACTGCCACCTATGCAGTACGTGGTTTTTCCCAAAGGGGACAACTATACATTTTTTGGAATTTAGTTTGAGCTCATGGCTCTGGCACCAGGCATCTGTGTCGGTAAGGCCCTTTTGTAGTATATCCACATCATTTGGGGATTCAGTAATGGCTCCCAGCTTGCAGTCATCTGCAAACTTTGTAAGCCAGAGTCCCTTAGTGTTGGCCTGTACTTCAGAGTAGTAGATGCCAAACAAGAGTGGTCCCAGGACAGAACCCTGCGGTACACCACTTGTCACTTGTCTGGAGCTGGATTTGGAGTCGGCTACTTTTACAGTGTGTGTTCTGTCAGTAAGCCAGTTTGCAACCCATCGAGTGACATAGGCATTAAGGCCCAACTCAGTAAGTTTATCTATGATTCCAGAGTGGGGGATAGTGTCAAAAGCCTTGGTGAGGTCCTAGTATGCTGTGTGAACCACCTTACCCTCATCCACGGTTCGGGAGATTGATTTGAAGAAGTCGATCAGGTTCAGGAAGCAACATCAGCCCTTCATGAACCCAAACTGGGTGGGGTTCAGTGTTTGAAGGTTGCCAATGTCTTTTTTTACAAGTTCCATGATAATACGTTTCATGGCCTTGCAGTTCAGTCTCGTCAAACTGATGGGACGGTAGTTCCTGGGATCCAAACAGGATCCTCCCTTGTGGAGTGTGATGACTGTAGCTGTGCGCCACTCTGTGGGCACGAAGCCTGAGGTGAAGCTATGATTAAACATGACACATAGGTGAGGTGCCAGTTCATTTTGTAGTTCATGCAGTACACAGCCCAGGATGTCGTCTGGTCCCATGGATGCTGAATTCTTGGCTTTGGAGAGTGCGGTTTTTACCTGAGTGGCTGTGATTCCTGGAATTTGGCATTCTTTTGGTATTGAGATGGGCCCTTTAGGGGATGAGAGTGGGTGAAGTTGGCACTGAATCTATCTGCCAGGATATTGGCGATATCCTTGGAATCAGTATATCTAGTGCCATTCTGCTGTAGCTCAGAACAGATCTGAGTATTGCCATTTAGATTCTTGACATAGCTATAGAATGCCTTGTAGTTGTCTTTGGAATCTTTGGCAATTTTGTTTTTGTAACTAGCTTTAGAAGATTTTATGAGGGATCTCAGGCTTAAAACTGAGGCTGGTGAAGGAGATTTTTGAATCCTGGGTTCTTCCTCTTTTCTGCAACAGTTTCATCCTTCTGTTGTACAGCTTGTTTATGACAGGGGAATCACCAGATTGGCTTGCTGTTTTTAGAGGACAGTGTCTTGGTTCTATTTGGGATAGCTCAGTCCATGCATGAGTGAATGGGCTCGTACAGCACCTTAGTGTAGGATTCAGCAGTTGAACTTCCATTTCTCATCTGCATGGGTGTCATGAAGTTTGCTACTTCTGACTTGAGAAGCATGAAGTTGGCTTTGGAGAAGTTTTTTTTATAGAGGTTTCCTTAAAGGGGGTTGGGGGTGGGATGTGGATGTCAAGGGTGATTAGCCTATGGTCTGATCTGACCAATGAGGGGGTGACCACTAGTGTGGAGCATCGATTTCCCATGTTGGTAACGACCAGGTCTAGAATATTGGTACCCCTGGTGGGACTATGAATTAGTTGCTCTAGAGCGTTGGAATTTATGAATTCCAAGAACCGTTGAGCAAAGGTGTTGGTACAGGACTAGTTTTCCCTGTTAATGGCAGGATAGTTGAAATCACCCAGTATTAGCGTGTTTGATTGTATCTTAATATTTTCCAGTATATTTAGAAAGGTGTAGTGAGAATCTTGGGGCATGGTGGGGGATCTGTAACAAGCTACAATTTGTATTGCAGTCTTACCTAGTGTTAGTTGCACCTGGAGAATTTCAAATGCATTGTGTTGGGCAACCAGCCTGGAGGTGTAAATATCCTTGGTGAATATGGACACTCCTCCCACTTTAGTGTTTTGGTCTTGGCTTGGTGGCCAAAAAGTGTGGTATGAGTTGTAGCCTGGTATTGCAGGGGTGCTCTCTGGAGCTTTGAACCAGGTCTCAGTTACTGCACAGATATCGATGCTCTCCATTTTTAGGAGAGCCTCGAGAGAGTGCATCTTGAGGTTTAGACTTCTAGCACTGAGTAGCATTACCTTCAGATTTTGCTTGCTTGTACCCATTATGGTGGTAGTTTTGTCCTTTGAACCTTGCCTAAAAAAGGTACTATAGGGGTGGCAAGAGCCAGTAACCTTAAGGATCAGTTTTGACCAGCAGCGAGCTGCTACTTATGTGTATCTGAAATTTCTCCAACACATCTGATAGCCAACATTTCTCTTTTTTTTCAGTCTGAGCATATGTAGTCTGTACGAGGTAGATGCTCTGGAAAGATTTGCAACTATTTTCTCTTATCAATACAGCTTTGATTGGCTTACAGCGTAACTGTTTTAGACATATCATAATACTTTAGAGGTGCACCACTAGTCAAAATGCTTTTTGCAGAAACTCAAAACTCATTTTCGGTTCTGGTGCTCAATCTCAGGTCCCATCAAACTCTAGAAGCTTACTTAAAACTTATTCATCTCAAAAATGTCCTGGGTGAACCTGAACAGAAACTGAACAATTCTCAGAGATGTGACACTGCCATTCCAGCTAAATGGAATTTTGTAAATAATTCTATGTCATTTGTGAATATTGATATGATTTATACAGAACTGTTTGTTATGTACTGAGCTTCAAGAATGTAACCACAACATACCCTGCTGGAAAATAGAAGATTAACTTATAAAACTTCAAGAAAATAAGTTGAAATTAAGTGCTTTATGATGTGCTATAAAAGTTTCAATGCAGCAAGGAGACAGGATATCTAGAGCTAGAATTTATTTATTTTGTCTTGGAGAGCAGTAGTTACTAGGTTTAAAATGTAAAAAGTGCTTTCTTGCTTTATGACTTCCTAGCAGCTACACAGTTCTGAGCAAACATCTAAGAGATATGTATTTTTAACACAGAGATGTTAAAATTCTTTTAAGTTTCTGTTTAGCCTGGGAACTGAAGTCAGGTGACAAAGAGTGATGCCATCCAAGTTGGCCCAGCAGTAATGTTTGATATTAATTTGGGAACTCTCTCAGAGAGAGACTGTGCATTTTGTATTTTGTCTTGGACCTAGCAAGAACATCTACTCATCATCATCAGCTGCACTTGCCTGTCTGTAAGTAAGATTCAGGGCATAGTACCTCTCTTAGATATAGACAGGAATATAGTAAAGATTAGTTTAGATGTTTTCTGTATTTATTTGTGACTGTCCTGCAATGTTGCTTTAAAATATTCCCTGTGATTTTGATCTCTGAAGCAACTGTGTTTGTTTATTGACTATTGTTTTTTTTTATTATTTATTATTAAATATATTTAAACCTATCTTTGTGGCTGATATTTGTGAGACCTACTTAAGCTCTTAGCGTACTTGCAAATTTATTTGGTGACACTGTACAGGCCACTCCTAAATAACCTTGCAAGTCTTGGTCAAAACTACCATTTGGATAATAGTAACATTACACAGTAGGATTGGACACCCTTTGTAAGGGCCTTAGAGTAGCTGATAAAGAGTTGGTGACAGTGATAGCTACTTTATAATCTGGGCAGAAGGGGACATAGCTAGTAAACCTGTGCCAGCCTTTCCCATGTGTGTGTGTGTGTGTGTGTGTGTGTATTTGTATATAAATCAAATCTGTGTGTCAGCTACCTGGACAGGGACACAAAGCACTGGCTGGACAAAGAGGGTGCTGGAAGTTTTGCCTTGACCACTCAGCTGAGATCTCATCTCTATAGCTGTGACAGTGGGGAGTCTTATTGGGGATCTGGAGAAAGAGGGAAAAACCAGCCCCAGACTGACTATGGTCTCTGTGTGCTCGTAAGGGAAATTGTACTTTACTGTGTGTGTACTTATCATCCTCCCATTGTGTACGTCCCTCACTGGTGCCAGTGGTGAGGATTGAGGCTCCTTGATTACTGGGCCAGTGCAGGGGTGTCACATATTAATTGTTTATCCCCTCCCCAAAAACTCTGGGAAAAACTTACCGCATTCCCTGTCTTGAGAGCCCATCTTCATTGGCAGTACTAACCCCACTGCAGTGCTGCACTGTCATATCATATGCTTGCAACCCTAGGCTCCACCTTAGTAACTTGGCATTTTGCTGCCTGGTGTGATGTTGCCATGTTAGGGGATTATGGTCTGTAATTACAGTGAATTTTCTTCCATAAGATAAGGGTGAAGTTAAGTTTCTGCAGGGCCCACACTATGGTTATGCATTCCTTTTCTACATCTGCATAGCATTCCTCCCTTGGTTGGAGCCTATGACTGAGATATACCACTGGGTGTTCTTCTCCCTCTGAAGAAACCTGGTACCTAAGTACAGCCGTCTCCCCATGGTTTGAAGCATCCACCTGCACAACAAATTCTTTGCTGTAATCTGGACTGGCTAACACAGGGGGTCCCCCAAAGCTCCTTTAAGCTTCTGGAATACCTGCTCCCATGCTGAGGTCCACACTACCTTATTTGGCCTGTTCTTTCTTGTCAGGTCTATGAGGGGAGCAGCTATGGTACTATAATTGGGGACAGCCTTTCTGTAGTACCCTGCTGGACCTAAGAATGCCCTCACCTGCTTTTCGGCAAGAGATGCAGGCCATGCCTGAATGGCGCCCACTTTGGTAGGTTCTTGCCTGATGCTACCACTTCCCACTCTATGTCTCAGGTAGGAGACCTCTGCCATACCCACCTGACATTTGCTGGGCTTAATGGTCAACCCTGCCCTCTGTAGTCTGCCCAGCACCTCCATACATACTAAAGGTGTTCTTGCCAGGAATGACTGTAGATGGCAGCACCATCTAGGTAAGCAAGGGCAAAATCTCCTGCTCCTGCTAGGATACAATCTACCAGCCTCTGGAAAGTCACCAGGGCACTTTTCATCCCAAAGAGCATCTTTGTGAGCCCATACAAGCAAAAGGAGTCACAAAGGCTGACCTCTCTCTTGCATTGGGAGTCAAGAGCACCTACTAGTAACCCTTGGTAAGATCAATAGTGGCTATATACCTAGCCCCACCCAGCTGCTCTAGGGCTTCTTCTGTCCTAGGCATGGGGTAAGCATCTGACTCTGTGTGACTATTTAATTTCCTATAGACCACACAGAACCTGCCATCTTTCTTTGGTACCAGCACCACTGGAGAGGCCCAGGGACTGATTGACTCCTGAAATTACCCCCAACTCCAACATATCCTGTATCTCCTCACTCATAGGGTGCCTGAGAGGATCAAACAGACTCTAAGGGGCCTGCTTAATAGGCTTTTGGGGTGCTGTATCCACATGGTGCTGCACCAGGTGGGTGCACGCTGGTTTCCCAGTGAACATGTCCCCAAACTCCTGTAACACTGCTCGTATTTCTCAAAACTGGGTAGGGGAGACCTACTGGGACATTGCTACCCCTTCCACTGAAGTGTCAGTTTGAGCTTCACTGAGGAGAACAGTCACCAGTTCTTCCTCAGATTCCTCCTGCCATCCACTGCAAATACTCAGCATGATGGACTCCCTATCATGGTAAAGCTTCATCATGTTAACATGGTAGAATTTGTGCTCCTGTCTCCTGTCTAGCAGTTCTGCCATGTAGTTAACATCGCTGACCTTCCCTACTATCTTGTAGGGTCCCTTCAAAACTGCCTGCAGCTTGTTATGTTTGACAGGAATGAGAACCATTACCTGCTGCCCTATAGCATACTCTAACTCGAGCATTCCTGTCATACCAGACCTTTTTCTGCTGTTGGGCTTCTGCCAGGTTCTCCTGGACCAAGCCCATGAGTTTCCTGACCCTTGTCCTGAAGTTTAGGACATATGCCACAACAGACTCCTTGTGGGATTCACACTCACCCTCCCACTCATCACAAATCAAATCTAGAGGTCCCCTCACCCTATGTCCATACAGCAACTCAAAGGGTGAAAAACCTGTGGATTCTTGGGGAACCTCTCTGTAAACAAATAACAGATGGGGCAACTATTTGCCCCATTCCATTTTGAACTGCTCTGCAAATGCCCATAGCATGGACTAGAGTGTAGAGTTTAACCTGTCAACAAGACCATTAGTCTGAGGGTGGTAGGGGATGATCTTTAGGTGCTTCACCCCACAGTGCTTCCACAGACAAGCCAGCAGGTCTGACATGAAACTGGCACCTCTGTCAGTCAGTATTTCTTTTGGGAATCCTACCCTGCAGAAAATTTCTAACAAAGCATTTGTCACCTTTTCTGCCTCAATGGAGGACAGAGCCACCACCTCAGGTATCTGGTAACATAATCTACTACCACTAGGATATATGTTTCCCTGTGGAACTTGGGGTACTCAGAGGCTCCACAATATCCATAGCTACCCTCTGAAATGGCTCTTCAATCAATAGCAAAGGCATCAAAGTTGCTTTCACCTTGTCTTCTACCTTGCCTACCTGTTTGACTGCTCACAGGTTACATCTCTGGAAATCCCAGGCCAATAAAGGTTCTGCATAATACATCTCTTTATACATTTTATGCCCATATGACCTGCAAAGAGAATATGATGGGGTATGGCTAGAAGTGCCAGATGGTAGGCTCTGGGCACTACCAACTTCTGTATTCTCTCACCATCCAGCCCTCCCTCAGGAGTCCACTCTCTATACAGTAACCCTTTGTCCTAGTATACAGATTCCCCCTTCCCTTGAGAATTAGGTGCCTCACTAGGTACCTCCTTCAGGCTGGTAATGTAGGGTCTGAGAGATGAGCTTGTCTCAACTCTCTCTTTGTAACCCTTCTCAGCTCCCCTTTCACAGGAAGTCTGGTATCCTCTGACAGCAGTGTCTCACTGTCAGCCTGGGTACTACTACCCACCTCTGCCCTTGCAGTCACTCTGTTCAAGGGAACATTAGTACCCACAAGCAGCTGTGGCTCACCTTCAGTCTCACTGCTACAGAGTAGCTCTCTCCCTGAAGTAACCACCTCACCAGTCCTGGCTGCAAGTGTGCAGTCTGTCTGGGTCTATCACAGGCTACCAGACCCACATGCTTGTCTCTAAGCCTGACTATGTGTAACTGCATGCACACAGGGTACTGCATTATCAAAATCATGCCCTCTCAGGACATCTGCAGGATCTCCTCAAACACACCTACTTGCTGGCTTCCTTTTCCACCCTCCCAGTCAAGGTGAACCCTAGACAAAGGTATTTGGAATGGGGTCCCTCCTAAAGCTCTGACTGGAGTAGACTGTCCAAGCAAGTAGTGCTCCTCTGTAACCATTGCAGGCTTCACAAAAGTTAGGTTAGAGGCTGTGTCTCTCTTAGCAATGGCCACTTTCCCATTTACCAAGATAGGATATAACCTCTTGTAGTAGTTGGTACCCTTGTTGTCTTGAGACAGCTAACTGCTGGCATTTTGTCATTCCCACTTACTGGCTCTCCCATCTTTTGTTTCCCACCTTGCCTCTGTGGACCTCTATATGCTACATGGCCCCATTGGTTGCATTTAAAACATGTAACCCTTGGTCCTAGACATGTACCTGGACTAGTGGCTTCTCCTGCTACTGGCAGACTCTGTTGGGGCAGTGTGGGGCTGCCCACCATGGATTCCCTTAGACCCATGAGCAGCAATGGGTGTCTCTTTCCTGTGTAGTGATGCCCTGCTTGCTACATACAGGTCACTCTTCTTTCCTGACTCATCTGCAGTATTGCATTGTCTATCAGCTAACCAGATTATCATGTCCTCAGGTAAAGTGCTAAGGGCTTGTTCAATCACCAAAAGGTCTACCAGCCCTTCAAAAGTGGTGACCTGATATCCACTCACCCACTTATGTAAATAAGTGCTTAGTTCAGCAATATATTCACACACACTTTCATCTGCCTTATGTCTATGCTCACAAAACTTTTTTCTATAAGCTTCAGGTGTTAAAACATTCTAACAAACACATTTTGACTGTATTATAATTTAAGCAAGCACTATCAGACAGTATACAAACTGCAGTTACAGCTTTACCATGAAGTAAAGGGGTCAGGGACCGTACCCAAAGCCTTTGGTCAACATTATACTGTTTACATACCCTCTCAAACATATGAATGAAACTATCAGAATTATCCCCCTCTGTAAATTGTGGAAGAAATTTACTGACCTTTTTTGCTTCTGGGGTTCAGTTACTCCCTTCCCCATTATCCCCATGACTCCAGCAAATGCTGCCTCTGCCTCTCCTTCTCCTCAGCTTCCAGGCATCAGTTTCTCATTTTCCTCAGCCTCCAGATGTCTCAGTCTCTCTGCTGCCTCTATTCCCAAATGCTTGGCATCCAGCTCAAGTATCTTTAACTCCAGATGGAGTTTTAAGTCCTCTGTGGAAAGGTTGAACTGTTCATTTTCTGAGAGTTGTACATCCCCAAGGCCAGTCTGATTGTCCTCCTGGTTGCTATCTTGTGATGTAGCTGTGACTAAAGCTTCAATTATTTCTGACTTAGTCAGGTTAGCATGCACCAGTCCTTTAGCCTGGCATATCTCAGCCCACTGGCTCCTTGTCAGCTTGCCATACTCCTCTGCTGACATGCTTGGCAGCTCTTCCTAACTAACTAAGCTATCAAAAAAATAAAACAATTGTGATATGAACTCTGAATGTTTACTGCATGGCTGATTGAGAGTATGATCATAGGTTCATAGGTTCATAGGTTGGTACTAGGCTATCAGCCCTAGGGCCTATACAAGCCTAGCCATAACAATTCCCTTTAGTGACCATTGTACACAGGCAACAGAAATTCAATATCCACACCACTACAAGCCAATTAATATGTGATGTGGATATCCTACCATTGCCAACCAATTAATATGTGACGTGGATATCCCACCCCTGCCTACCAATTAATATGTGATGTGGATATCCCACCCCTGCCTACAATTAATATGTGATGCCCCTGCACTGGCCCAGTAATCAAGGAGCCTCAATCCCCACCACTGGCAACAGTGAGGGACGTACACAATGGGAGGATGACAAGTACGCACACAGTAAAGTACAATTTCCCTTAAGAGCACACAGAGACCAGTCAGTTTGGGGCTGGTTTCTCCCTCTTTCTCCAGATCCCCAATAAGACTCTCACTGGCACAGCTACAGGGATGAGATCTCAGCTGAGTGGTCAAGACAAAACCTTCAGCATTCTCTCTGTCCAACCAGTGCTTTGTGTCCCTGCCCAAGTAGCTGACATATGCACACACTTTGAGATTTGATTTATATACAAACACACACACACACACACACACACACACACACACACACCTGGGAAAGGCTGGCACAGGTTTACTAGCTATGCCCCCTTCTGACCAGACTATAAGGCATTTAGTACTGCCACCAACCATTCTTTATCAGCTACTCTAAGGCCCTTACAAAGGGTGTCCAATTCTACTGTATAATAGGTTCATAGGTAAGTACTAGGCTATCTGCCTGAGGGCATCTATAAGCCTAGCCAGAATGTGTTGGCTTTCACCGCCCCCTTAGATTAGTTCCCTCTGCCTCGGTCCAGCAGAGCCATTAGTTCCTTGTGGCTCTGTCCATTAGAGCCATTAGTTCCCTGTGTCTCTGTCCAGCAGAGCCACTGCAGTGATCCCGGGGGTAAATTTTCTGTTTCCCATCCACTCGTCAAGGTTTCTCTTGAAGAGCGTTAGTGAGGGGCTCTGCCTAATGTAGATTGGAATCCTGTTCCAAAGCATGGGGAGTCTCTGGGACAGGAATCTATCCCTTCAGCACGTCCTATTTACCATTGCGGTGAGGTTTAGATCCCTAGAGCATGTGGCTCTTGGGGATTTGTTTTTAATTAGGTGAAGCATGTCCATCAATTCTGGGTTGGACATGGCCTTGTATGTCAGGCAGAGATCACCTCTGAGTAAGCAGTATGCAACCAAGTACAGTTGGAGCTTCTTCAGTCAGGCTGCATAGGGCATATGTTTGAGGCCAGTAATCCTCTTGGTGAGGTACTTCTGTGGTCTTTCCAGCTGTTGCAGGTGTCTTGTAAGGTACATCCCAAATGGGGCGTTGTACTCTATGATGGGTCTGATGAGTGATGAGTAGAGGGGCACAATAACCTCTTTTGTTCTAGATGCAAACCTTTTTGTGATTAGGTGGGCCCCAAAGAAGGGTTTTCTAACCACCTTGGCAATATGATTATCAAAGGAGGGATTACTATCTACTTGGATTCCCAGATCCCTTATTACATTTTCTGTATTTAGGGGACTACCACATATGTGGTAGTTCACAGGTACTTTGTTTTTTCCAAAGGGGATGACTATGCACCTTTTGGTATTTAGCTTGAGGCCATAATTTTGACACCAGGTATCCGTCTCAGTGAGACCCTTCTGGAGGATGTCTGTATCAGCTGGAGAGTCAATGATGGCCCCCAGTTTGCAGTCGTCTGCGAACTTGGTCAGCTATTGTCCTCCTGTGCTTGCTTGTACCTCTGAGAAGTATATACTGAACAGGAGGGGTCCCAAGACTGAGCCCTGGGGGACACCACTTGTAACTGATTTAGAGTCGGACTTAGAGCCTGCAATTGTCACTGTGTGGGTTCTATCCATGAGCCAATTGGCAACCCATCTCGTGACATAGGGGATTATGTTCAGACTTCTGAGCTTGTCTATAATACCAGAATGGGGAATGGTGTTGAAAGCCTTTGCAAGGTCTATGTAGGCTGTGTGGACCTCCTTTCCCTCATCTAAAGCCTTGGTAACTGTCTCAAAGAAGTCCACCAGGTTTAGGAGGCATGATCTGCCCTTAATAAAGCCAAACTGGGTAGGGTCTAATGTTTGAAGGTTCCCAATGTCTCTGTTAATGAATTCCATGATGATACGCTCCATAGCCTTGCAGACCAGGCTAGTCAGGCTTATAGAGTGATAGTTACTGGGGTCAATTTTGGCTCAACCTTTGTAGAGCGGGATAATGGTTGCTGTGCACCACTCTATGGATCCGTAGCCTGTAGAGAGGCTGAGTTTGAACAGTGTGTTTAGGTGAGGGGTTAGTTCATTTTGGAGCATATGTAAGACACAGCCTGGGACACCATCTGGTCCCATTGAAGCTGTATTTTTGGCTTTGTATAGGTCTGTTTTAACCTGTGTGTCAGTGATTGCCAGAGCACTACATTCTTCTGGTATGTTTATGGGCCCTTTAGGGGGTGAGGGGGGGTGAAGTTTTCACTAAACCTGTCTGCCAGCATGTTGGCAATATCAGTTGGTTCAGTGTATTTTGTGCCATTCTACACTAACTCAGAGCATATCTGAGAGTTTCCACTTAGGCTCTTGACATAGCTAAAGAACGCTTTGTGGTTATCATTAGAGTCCTTGGCAATTTTTCTTTCGAAGCTAGCCTTGGATGATTTTATGAGGGATCGTAGTTTCTTGCTGATACTGATCAGGGATGTCTTCCCTTCTTGGGATTTTACTCTTTTCTGCACTAGCTTCCTCCTTCTATTGTATAGCTTGTTTATGGCAGGGGTCCACCAGACTGGTTTCCTTTTCTTGGAGGAGTGAGTCTTGGTTTTGCTTGGGATAGCACGTTTCATACATTCTTGCAGGTGCACATAGAGTGCCTTTTAAGGGATTCAGCAGCTTGAACAGCATTGCCCTTTAGCATGGGGGCTGTGAACCTTTCCACCTTGGTCTTAAGTAACGTGAAGTTTGCTTTTGAAAAGTTTTTCACGGTGGTTTCCTTGATTGGGGGTGGGGGTGGAATGTGGATATCCAGAGTGATTAGTCTATGGTCTGATCTAACCAGTGAGGGTTTGACCTCCGGTGTAGAACACCGGTCGCCCATGTTGGTCATGACCAGGTCCAATATGTTGTCACCTCTGGTGGGGGTGTTGACCAGTTGATCCAGGGCGTTTGAGTTTATAAATTCTAGAAATCATTGGGCAAGGGAGTTAGTACTTGAGTAGTTCTCCCAGTTAATGTTTGAGTAATTGAAATCACCCAATATTAGGGCATTTGGTAGGACCTTCATATTTTCCAGTGTAGCCAGAAATGCAGATCCTGGGTCATGGTGGGTGATCTGTAGCAAGCTACAATTTGAATTGCAGTTTTATCCATTGTTAGTTGCACATGGATGATCTCTGAGGCATTGTGCTGTGCCATTAACCTGGAGGAGTGGGTATCTTTGATGAATATGGATACACCCCCATCTTTTGTGTTTTGATCTGGGTTCTGTGGCCAAAAGTATGGTATGAGTTATAGCCTGGTAGTGCTGGGGTGCTCTCAGGAGCCTTAAACCAGGTTTCTGTTACTGTACAGATATCAATGTTTCCCATACTGAGGAGTGCTTCGAGTGCATGCATTTTGAGGTTTAGACTTCTGGCATTGAGTAGCATTACCGTCAGTTTTTGGTTACTTGTGCTATTTACAGTAGTGGATTTATCTTTTGAGCCTTTCCTAAAAAAGGCGCTATGGGGGTGGCAAAAGCCTTGGCCAGTATTTGAAAGTCTAAGGGTGACAGGTGCAAGCCACCTCTTGCGAAGCAACGTGGCTTATCGAGCATGTCATGCCAGGTGGACAGATACTGAATCCCCTTTGAATGACACCAGAAACTTAGCCAATTGTTGAAATTGATATTTTTTTTCTTTATACTGTGGCATCATTCTTGGTGAGGGCAGGATGCTACTCAGGGTCAGGGTCATACCGGCCTGGGCTACGTGATCAGAGAGCTCTTCCATGTCTCTTTTCATGTAGTCCAGGGAGGTACGTCTCAGGTCATTCACAACAACATGGACAATGACAGAGTTGTATTTGTACTTGTTCTGAAGTGACCTGAGTGTTTGCATTATGTGGAGGATTCTGGCACCCAACAGGCAGCTAACTGTAACCTTCACCTTGTCCAGCCTAGTTAGTGGGATATCAGGGTGCCTGACTATAGAGTCACCTGTTACTAGTGTGTTGGGTATGTTATTTTGCCTTAAGAGCTGTGATTGCGTGGCACACTGATTATGTGAAGTATGTGTTTCATGGTTTGTGATAGGGTGTGGTGGTTGCTTGGGTGTCTGCTTTGGAGTTCTCTGTTGCTTTTGAAGATTTTTATTTAGAGCCTCCGAGTATGTTTTCATGTATTTATGTGGGTTATTTGCCGGTGTTGGTTTAGTGGGTCTATGTGAGACTGGTGGTGTGTTGCAAGTATTTTACTTCTTCTCTTGACTGTCAGTTCCAGTCTTGGGTTAAGAGAGCTTTGCTTCCAGTTTGGCTGTATAATTGCATCTCTCACATATATTAGTGTTTGGTGGTAGGAGGAGAGGGTTGTCTGTGTACATGAGGCAGTTGTAACATTGCCTCAAAATGCCCAGATTCACCAGTTGGACTGGAGAGTACACCTGAAACTGCCCTTTTGACATGCCTGAATAGGTAAAGTGAGCTGTTTTACTGATTAGCTGGCAGGGATGAATAGAGAGCCTTGTTCTTCTGGACAGTATAGGGAGTCTAGTGTTAGGGTTAATTAGTGCTTGCTATGAGTTTTGAGCAAGTTCTAGGCTGTGAAATGAATGGTTTGAGTGCTTAAGTTTAAAGTTTGTCGGAAATGAAATGTTACTATTATCCAAATGGTAATTTTGACCAAGACTTGCAAGGCTATTTAGGAATTGCTTGTACAGTGTAACCAAATACATATGAAAGTACTCTAGGAGCTTAAATATGTCTCACAAGTATCAGCCACAAAGATAGGTTTAAATATATTTAATAATAAATAATAAAATAACAAAACAATAGTAAATAAACAGACACAGTTACTTCGGAGTTCAAAATCACAGGAAATATTTTAAAACAACATTGCAGGACAGTCACAAATAAATACAGAAAACATCTAAACTAATCTTTATTATATTCCTGTCTATATCTAAGAGAGGTACTATGCCCTGAATCTTACTTACAGACAGACAAGTCAGATGATAATGATGACTGGATGTTCTTGCTGGGTCCAAGACAAAATACAAAATGCACAGTCTCTCTCTGAGAGAGTTCCCAAATTAATATCAAACATTACTGCTGGGCCAGCTTGGATGACTTCACTCTTTGTCACCTGACTTCATTTCCCAGGCTAAACAGAAACTTAACATAATTTTAACATCTCTGTGTTCAAAATACATATCTCTCAGATGTTTGCTCAGAAATGTGTAGCTGCTAGGAAGCCATAAAGCAATAAAACACTTTACATTTTAAACCTAACTACTTCTCTCCAAGACAGTAGAAATAACTTCTAACTCTAGACATCCTGTCTCTTTGCTGCATTGAAACTAACTTTTATAGCACATCATAAAGCACTTAATTTCAACTTATTTTCTTGAAGTTTTATAAGTTAATCTTCTATGTTCCATCAGGGTATGCTGTGATTACATTATTGTAGCTCGATACATAATATACAGTTCTGTATAAATCATATCAATTTTCACAAATGACACAGAATTATTTATAAAATTCCAGAGAGCTGGGCTGGCAGTGTCACAAGAAACATGATCAAGGCTTACCTGTGTTCCAGCTTATGCATCAGCAGTAATAGTCTAAGATACTCAATATTTCCTTTTAGACCATCTGGAATAAGAATATGTCCCAGGTATTTAAAATTAGCTACTCAAATTTTACATTTAATCCTGTTCAGTTTCAGACTTTTCAAAAACCTCAGCCATCCTCAAGTTGTACTCCTGTTTAATTTTACCCCATACTGGCAGATCATCAGTTATACTAACTACACCATCCAGGCCTTCCACAACCTTTGACTCAGCTCTCTAAATTCCTTCAGGTTCAGACAAAACGCAAAGGGTATCCAGAGAAATCTGTACCTACCTATTAATGTACTGAATGCATACAACTTCACATTTGCTCCTTCAAGCTTAATTTGTCAACACTTCTGGTTAGCATATAGCATACAAAATTAGGCATTGTTGACACAACCTCTTCATCTAGAACTTCTTCTCTGAAATACGTTGCTCAGATCATGGGGATCTACTGATACATTCTAAGGTTCTCTTGCTTTACAACTATAACCATAGTGAAACCTCATTCAGTAAGCCTTTTACTGTGTAACAATTACACATAAATTCTCCATTTTTAAGTTCTTACTCTGTCTTCTCCCATAAAGCTACTTAGACTGTCCTAGGTAAACAGATTACTGGTATTACATCAGGAGATATTTTGATGTGGTTTTCTCTCACAAACGTCATAGCCCAGTAATAAATGCACATATTTTTGCAAAATATTGTCACTTGCATCTGATTTTGCTGCTTAGTAATTAATCAGAGTGTGCTCTTTGTTAAGTATCTGTTAACTCTTAAAAGGAATGAAGTGATATTTCAGGTAGCATTAAGCTGTATTTTGTGAAAAGTACTAAAGGGAATTTTTGAATATGCTTTCATGGAACATTTCAGCTGGCATCACTTCAAATATGTGAATATTTTAATGATTGCATTACAGGAGTGCGACTTACCACGCTTACCTTTTAACATGCCAGAAGGGCAATATATTTAGTTGTTTCACTATTTTCAAAAGACACACTTTCAAATAACACTTTGTCTTGCCTTTGTATTCTATCAGGATTGTTTGACTCACTTTAAGCCCTGAATATTTTAATAATTTACATGCTGATATATACATAATACCAACTTCAGTGATTTAAGTTGTGACTAACAAAATATTATGTTCTTCCTCAAGACTTAAAGTCAACAGCTTTACTATTATGATTTTCTAAGCAATGACTATTTTCAGCACTTTGATTTTGCATTTCCTGCAATTCCACAATTTATTTTGTCTTTCTCATTCTTGACTTCATTAATATGCAAATTCTTGCAAATATTTTATTCCACTTTTTACATACTCTTTCAGAATGGTTCTTACTATCATATAGACTACAAATCTGAATAAATGCCATGCATTTTCATTTCTTTGTACACCTAGAGCATGATCCTATAATTTAAACTGCACAGTTCTTTCTAGGCATTATCTTGAGTGTTCTATTTTTTTTATTATAATCATGTACTTTCCATTTGTGCTCCATTTTACATTGTTTTCAGCAATGATTTTAATCACACTGCCATCAACCACTCTGCATATAGCTAGTGCTTTATTGAAATTTCTCTTCTGATTCTAATTGTCTGTATCTGATTCACTGAAATAGATGTACAGAATACAATATCATACATAGATACAACTGTACCCTGTAGGAACAAGTGCAAAGCAAACTCCAAAACAAACCCACATGGTAGAACCCGTAATATCATCAAGCTTTATAATAAAAGGAAAAGAATTTTAACAAAAGTAAGAAGAGTAATTCCCAGAATGTTACAGTCATTTTCATTGAAATAAACAACTTAGGAGCTTAATAAAATTCACCAAAGTCAAGTATGAGGATAAAATAGCTACCCAAGCCAAAGACAATCATGAGGCATGTTTTAGCTTTGCTTGTAATCTCAAATGTACAGTGCAGCAATGTGCTAAGATGATTGTGAATGATGTTACCTACACTGAGACTGAAGATTTAATAAATTTAGCTGTAACTTTATCCTTCTCTTCCCTCTATCTGGCCCTCTAGATATACCTGAAACTGACTCACCTCTGGCTATCACACAAGACCAAGTCCAAAGGTTCTATCAAAGCTAAAAATACTGCATTGATGGGTCTTGTCAGTATCCCTGGATGCATCTTAAATAACATGAGGCATGATTTAGTCTCACCCCTAACAACACTATTCAATCTCATCCTTCATAAGGATTTTGTATCAAGCAAATGGAGAACAGATACAGTCATTCCCTTGCATAAGGGAGGACTTTCCACAGACCCTGGCAATTACAGACCCATAAGTCTGGCCAGCCTCATATACAAAGCCATGGAAACACTTATCATGGAATTATTCACTTAGGGACACAGAGAACCTCCAAACACTAGGCCTGTCTCGGTTTGGATTTGTCGAGGACAGGTTATGCTTACTTAACCTGGCAGAATTTTTTGAAAATGTCACCAAGGCATTGGATGAAGGCAAAAACTATGCATACTGCATACATCAACCTGGCCAAAGCTTCTGACACAATTCCTCACTCAGGCATAGTAGAAAAGCTAAATAAACAGTGAGTAAACCCCTATGTCACCCATTGGATTGCCAACTGGCTCACAGATAGGATACAGATAATGAAAATAGGGGAAGTTACCTCCACAAAGAGACCAGTCACCAATAGAGTCCCCCACAGTTCTGTGCTGGGACATCTCCTGTTTGGTATCTATTTTTTGAAGCAAAAGTTAATATCAAAAGGCTCTTGCTGACTCAGTTTCCAGATAATTGTAAGCTAGGAGCAGTCATTGAATCCAAATGTGACTTAGCCATCCTGCAGGAAGGTTTGTCTCAAATAAATAATTGGTGCTAAAATCGTGGATTGAAACTAAATGCCAAAAATGCATTATTGTATCTGTTAGGGGCATATTGTCTTTGTGGTAGTTCTCTAGATGACTTTCTAAGAGTTGACCCAATTGTTTGGGATTTGGGAACTTATATGGACAGTCACCCAACTTTTGAGCAACATGTGTCTTTTGATGCAAGAAAGTCCTTCTATACTGCACAGCTTATAAACAAAGGGATTTTTTCAAGATTTAGGGATGTCATTGCCCTCCTTTACTCAGCCCTTGCTAGGTCTAGTATTGAATATAATGCCCACTTTGGCATGTATCTTTCTAGATACATGCAGCAATTGGAATGCCCACAGAAATTCATAGGTTCATAGGTAGGTACTAGGCTATCGGCCCAAGGGCCTAAGTAACCTAGTCAACAAGGTTCCCTGGCTTACGCCAACCCAAGAAAGTTAATTTCCTGTGCCGAGCAGAGCCACAGAAGTGATCCCCGGGGTGTATTTCCTATTTCCCATCCACTCATCAAGATTTTTCTTGAAGAGTGCTAATGAGGAACTTTGCTTGACACAGATGGGTAGCCTGTTCCAGAGTATAGGAAGTCTCTGGGACAGGAATCTATCTCTCTAGCATATCCTGTTTATTGTGGTGACAAGGTTTAGGTCCCTAGGGCGTGTAGCTCAGAGGAATTGGGATTTCTTTAGGTGTAGCATGTCCAACAACTCTGGGTTTAACATAGCTTTATATGTTAGGTAGAGATCTCCTTAGAGTAGGTGATATGCTACAGAGTAAAGTTGGAGTTTTTTGAGACTGTCAGCATAGGGCATCTGTTTGAGGCCAGTAATCCTCTTTGTGAGATACTTCTGTGGCTTTTCCAGCTGCTGCAGATGTCTTGTGAGGTACATTCCAAAAGGGGCATTGTACTCTATAATGGGTCTAATGAGTGCCAAGTCGAGGGGAACAATGACCTATTTTTTTCTGGATGAGAACCCTTTTGTGATGAGGTGTGCCACATAGAAGGATTTCCTGACTACTGTGGTGATGTGCTTATCAAAGGAAAGACTACTGTCCACCTGGGTCCCAAGGTCTCTTATCAGACATTTGGCATTAAGTAGACTGCCGTTTATGTGGTAGCTCATGAGTACAGAGTTTTTACCAAAGGGGATGACAATGCACATTTTGGCACTGAGCTTGAGGCCATGCCTCTGACACCAGGCATCTGTCTCAGTGAGGCCCTTCTGCAGGATGTCCAGATCATTTGGGGACTTGACTATGGCTCCTAGTTTGCAGTCATCTGTGAACTTCATTAGCCAGAGGCCTTCTGTGTTAGCCTGTACTTCAGAGAAGTAGATACCAAACAGGAGAGGTCCCAGGACTGAACCCTGTGGTACTCCACCTGTCACTGGTTTGAAGTCAGATTTGGAGTCTGCAACTTTTACAGTGTGGGTTCTGTCAGTGAGCCATTTGGCAACCCATCTTATGATGTAGGGATTTATACCTAGTTTAGTGAGTTTAGCTATAATTCCAGAATGAGGGATGGTGTTGAAAGCCTTGGCGATGTCAAGATAGGCTGTGTGAACCATCTTACCCTCGTCTATGGCTTTGGTGATTGCCTCAAAGAAGTCTATCACGTTCAGAAGGCATGATCTGTCTTTCACAAACCTGAACTGGGTGGGGTCCAGAGTTTGGAGGTTACCAATGGTTTTGTTTATGAGTTCCATGATGATACATTCCATGGCCTTGCAGAGCAGGCTCATAAGGCTAATAGGGCGATATTTCCCAGGATCAGTGGTGGCTTCCCTTTTCCGGAGTGGGATAACTGTTGCTGTGTGCCATTCAGTGGGCACAAAGCCTGCTGTGAGACTATGATTGAACATGGTACTTAGGTGGGGGCCAGTTTGTTCTGAAGTACATGTAAAATGCAGCCTGGGATGTTGTCCGGTCCCATGGATGCTGTGTTTTTGGTTTTAGAGAGTGCAGCTTTTACCTGCATAGATGTGATTACAGGGACTCTGCATTCTTCCTGTATAGATATGGGCCCTTTAGGGGCTGAGAGGGGGGTAAAGTTAGCACTGAACCTATCTGCCAGATTGTTGGCAATATCAGTTGGTTCTGTAATTTTCATGCTGTTGTACTGTAACTCAGAGCAGATCTAGATGTTGCCATTGAGATTCCTGACATAGCTATAGAATGCTTTGTGGTTGCCCTTAGAATCAATGGTGATTTTGTTTTCATAGGTATCTTTGGAGGATCTTATAAGGGATCTCAGCTTCTCACTGAAGTTGACCAGGGAGCTCCTCCACTCATGGGATTTTACTCTCTCTTGCAACAGTTTCTTCCTTCTGTTGTAGTTTGTTTATGGCAGGGGACCACCAAATTGGCTTCCTTTATTTGGAGGATAGCGTCTTGGTTCTGTTTGGGATAGCACGATCCATGTACTCGTGTAAGTGCTTATAGAGTGTATTTGTTTAGGATTCAGCAGTTGTAACTGTATTGGCCATCTGCATGGGTGTCATGAAGTTCGCCACTTCTGTCTTAAGAAGCATGAAGTTGGCTTTGGAGAAATTTTTTACTGTGGTTTCCTTAATGGTGGGTGTGGGCGGGATGCGGATATCTAGGGTGATTAGCTTATGGTCGGATCTGCCAACGAGTAGTTGACTTCAGGTGTGGAACACCGGTCACTCATGTTGGTATTATTAAAACTAAATTCCATGATCATTCCTTAACCCTATAATTCCCTTCCTGCTTCTTAAACCTAAAACTCCAACCCCTCACCCTAAACCTAAATTCCCTGATCACTCCCTAAACCTAGTTTCCTCGATCACTCCCTAAATCTAAAACACCCTTCATGCTTCCTAACCCTAACATTCTCTTCCCACTCCATAAACATGAAATTCCCTTCCACTTCTTATCCCTAAATCTTTTCTCCTGCTCCTCTCCTACAGTAGCAGCCTGGCTGAGCCACAAGGCACTCGAGTCACTGGCTTCAAGCGACAATGTTTTTTCAAGCACTTTGGACTTGCTCTCCTGTAGTGAACCCCATGTTATGTTATAATATTAACTGCTGCACAGAGGGTGCTGCCATTATACCTTTCTTTTACAATGTTAACTGTTGCACAGAGGATGTTGCCCCTATATCTTATGCTACAATGTTAACTGTTAAAACAAAGAGTGCAGCCCCCTATATCTTACTTTATTTATTTATTTATCTAGTTAATTTAATGTAGTTAATTTAGTTATTAGTCCAACTAGGCTAGAACAATTTTTTCAGGTGAGACCCATGGTGGTATTTATACTACAAGAGGAAGTTTGACCAGAGCTTCAGGGAAATTTCCCTACTCATTGTTGGAGTGATTGCTCCATTCCTAGTGTTGTGGCAACAGCAAGAATATCACTCAATGATGAACAAGATGGCAGAAAGCACGGAGGCGAATGCAGATGCTGTTTTGGAGTCAGTGCAAAATATTGAAGAATTGTTTCAGAAAAAGCTGTTTGATGCTTCTAAAATAAATGAATCTTAAAATGAGGGATGCATAATTGCAACCCTCCAGCTTGGAGGGTTGGGGATGATATATTGAGTGAAATGATGCAGCAGAGGGAGCCAGAAAGTGGGAAGGACATTTCATGGGTTGTTGATCATCATCATCATCATCATCATCTTCTCTCGGCTGTTCCCGTTAGGGGTCGCCACAGCGGATCATCTGTTTCCATTTCTTCCTGTCTTCTGCATCTTGCTCTGTCACACCAACCACCAGCATGTCCTCTCTCACCACATCCATAAACCTTATCGTAGGCCTTCCTCTTTTCCTGTTACTTGGTAGCTTCATCCTTAGCATCTTTTTCCCAATATACTCAGCATCCCTCATCAGCACATGTCCAAACCAATGTAATCTTGTCTCTCTGGCTTTGTCTCCAAACCTTCCAACCTGGGCTGACCCTCTAATATACTTATTCCTAATCCTGTCCACCCTCGTCACACCCAGTGCAAATCTTAACATCTTTAACTCTGCCACATCCTACTCAGACTCCTGCCTTTTTGTCAATGCTACTGTCTCCAACCCATATAACATAGCTGGTCTCACTACCCTCTTGTAGACCTTCCCTTTCACTCTTACAGGTACTCGTCTGTCACAAATCACTCCTGACACTCTTTTCCACCCACTCCATCCTGCCTGTACTCTCTTCTTCACCTCTCTTCCACACTCACCAAATTGAAGAATCAAAATCTATTTTATAGGTTCATAGGTTAGTACTAGGCTATCTGCCCTTGTGAGCTATTTTAAGCCTAGCCAATTATCCCTTGTGAGACTCGAACCCTGCACCTTGTGTTTGTAAGGCAAACACCTTAACCATTAGGCCACCCTCCCAAACCCTTTTAAATGAAGGAGTCCAGAAATGAAAACTGTATGCAGAGACAGTAAAGGAACATGCATAAAAGGCAGTGACAGGAGTAGAAAAACGGTGATGCAACCAATATAAACAAACTTGCTATGAGAATTCAAAATATAGAAGAGAAGTAAATGAACAGGTATGAATATGGGACAACTTGATGATCCCATTAGGCGTGAAGGCTCAAGAGGTAAAAGTTCCTATTCTTATTCAAAAAGAGGCATTTTGTGACATTATATTTCAGACTGGTTCTGCTATGGAAAATTATTTTTAAACTGTAATCCAGGGAGCCTATATGCGGTTAAAGAATTGCATAAGGATACAAAAAAGAAAATACATGTTCAATTTCGAACTGAAGTTGAAAAAGAGACTTTGAAGAGACATTTAAATAAATTATATAAAGAAGTTATGGCATTTACTAAAGTTTATGATAATAGAGGCTTATGGACTGGTGGATGGGATTGTCATATTGTGCCAAACACGTCAAAAGAAAAAATGTACATATTCCTAGTATGATAAATGCAGAAGGAAATAAGGGTGCAATAAAATACTGGGGACGTATATAGGTATATATTGTGGCAAAGAAGACACTACAGAACTTGTTTTTTTTTAATTTAGTCAGATAGTAAAATTATGGGAAATGTTATGTGAATTTTTTTTTTTTAGAGTTATAACTAAAACAAAAGAAATAACTATGGATATGATTATTTATGAATATTACAGGCATAATAGATAATATATTACTAAGACAGATAAAAGACTAATTATATGCATAACATAAATTATAAATAAGTAAAATTGTAAATAACATTGTATATAGTGCTGTGAAAGTGTTTTTGTAAACAAAGGATCCCTACTCTTTTCGAAAGGTTCAAGTGGAATCTTTTACATCTACCTGAGCTACCATCAAAGCAAGAAAATCGGTTTATCATCTCATCCAAAGGATGGTACACTCAGGAGTCCATCACCCTCCCCCTTATGCTGCACTACAGTATCAGCAATCAATCTGACAGGTGTGAGAACAGAACCCACAGCCTTCTGCACCAAAGGAATGTGTGCTATATGTTGCATTACTTATGTTACAATGTTAACCGTTACACAGAGGATATTGCCTGTATATCTTATGTTATAATGTTAATTGTTACACAGAGTGTGCTGCCATCTATATCTTATGCTACTATATTAATTGTTACACAGTACTACCCCCTATCTATTATGTTACAAAGTCAGTTGTTACACAGATCATGCAGATGATGCCCTTATACCTTTATGCTACAATGCTAACTGTTACACAGAAGACACTGCTCTTATATCTTATGTTACTATACTAACTCTTAGATAGTACTACCCCTATATTTTATGTTACAATGTTAACTGTTATAAAGAGGATGCTATCTCTACAGCTTCATGTTAAAATGTTAGATGTTTCACAGAGGGTGCTGATCCTACAACTTATGATACAATGTTAACTGTTACACAGAGGGGTGCTGGCCCTACAACTTATCTTACAACGTTAACTGTTACACAGAGGGTGCTGGTCCTACAACTTATGTTACAATGTTAACTGTTACACAGTGGGTGCTGGTCCTACAACTTATGTTACAATGTTAACTATTACACAGTGGGGTGCTGGCCCTACAAATTATATTACAATGTGAACTGTTACAATAATAGCCATTGCCGACAGGGTGCAGGTTCTACAACTTATGTTACAATGTTAACTGTTACACAGAGGGTACTGGCCTTACAACTTATGATACAATGTTAACTATAATACAGAGGGTGCTGGTCCTGTATTCTATATAATAACACTGATGGTTACACAGTACTATGCAACTCTTAATGATATAACAAACAGTTACACAGTACTGCCCCAGACTTAAGTTACAATGTTACCTGCTACAAAGAGGGTGCTGGCCTTACAACTTATGACACAATGTTAACTGTTACACAGAGGGTGCTAGCCCTACAACTTATGTTACAATGGTAACTGTTACACAGAGGGTGCTGATCCCACAACTTATGATACAATGTTAACTGTTACACAGTGGGGTGCTGGCCCTACAACTTATGTTACAATGTTAACTGTTACAATATTAGCCGTTACCGACAGGGTGCTCGTTCTACAACTTATGTTACAATGTTAACTGTTACACAGAGGGTGCTGGCCTTACAACGTATGATACAATGTTAACTATTATACAGAGGGTGCTGGTCCTGTATCCTATATAATAACATCGATAGTTACACAGTACTGTGCAACTCTTAATGTTATAACAAACAGTTACACAGTACTGCCCAGGTCTTAAGTTACAATTTTATCTGCTACAAAGAGGGTGCTGGCCTTACAACTTATGACACAATGTTAACTGTTACACAGAGGGTGCTGGTCTTACAGCTTATGATACAATGTTAACTGTTACATAGAGGGTGCTGGCCTTACAACTTATGATACAATGTTAACTGTTATACAGAGGGTGCTGGTCCTACAACCTATGATACAATGTTAACTGTTACAATATTAACCGGTACCAACAGGGTGCTCGTTCTACAATTTACAAACTGGGAAAGCCAACAACACAAGAATTGAAGATGGTGAGTGAAAGGAAAACTGCTCTTACGACTGGTAAAAACTCACGATAGTTTATTGAACAATTCCACACGACTGGTTAAGCGCTTTCGACTGGTGATCAGTCTTCATCAGAACAAACAACACATATCATCCCAAAGTATTTATACACATCCTAAATCACCTTAATTGATGTTTAACTAATTAAAATCCCGCCAAAAAGTTTAAAGCCATATTACACATTTTCTATAATACACTGTAAATAAACCAACCTTAAATCAAGATGTGACTTTCAAATACAGATGTAATATAATAATATACACAATAGTAATATATGCAGTAATATATACGGTGGGTAAAACCTCTTGGTGTAACTGTAATTATCCATATAACTATCTAATAAAAGATCTAATAAAAAATAAATATATATAAATATATGCACTTCACTTGTGTGATAAAGTTAAAAATCCCAGTAACAAACCTAAGAGTTGAAATTTACTCTAAAGCTAAAAAAGGTTTTATACTTATAAAATCATTGAGACCAGGTGGTCTCGTGGAATCCGTTAGGATTTGCCATTTACTTTCGCAAGCGGCTAATTTCATTTTCCAGTCACCCCCAAATGGGCGGACATCTATCTGTTCTACAATGGAAAACAAAAAACCATGTTCCTGCTTTATCCAAGATGTGTCTGTACAATACATTTTTGGTATCTTGTTTCCCTATTTTGTACGCATGTTCGTAAATGCGTCTGTTCAGCTGTCTTTCTGTCTTGCCTATGTAATGGGCGTTGCAAAGTTTACAGACTGCCAGATAGACCACATGTTTTGTTCTACAGTTACCACATTTGCTTTTTATAGTAGTATGACACAAATCATTAAGTTGAATAGTCATGTTAGAATTAATGTATTTACACTGTTTGCAGTTCCGCATTTAACTGTACCCTTATGTGATCCATGCTTTGATCTTTCTGCCTTATTATCGGCTTTTCTAATAGCCTTTTTATATTTGGGGCAGTTTTATATACACATCTTGGTTTACTACCTAATAGCTCTTCCTTGTCCAATACTCTAAGTGTTGACCAATGCCTTTCAATATTTCCTTTATAATATGTGTGGTCGGGGTGTACATCAGGACACAAACTCTTCCTGATGTTTCACTACGAATTCCTACTTTTTGTCCATCTGATCGCACCTAATAGGGGTGGATATTTATTACCCCATTCATTGTACACATAACTGATGACCTCCAAGACCATCTTTTCAGGGTAAGCTCTACTCAAAACATTTCTTTGATGGTATTAAGCTCCTTTTCCAAGATTAATTTGTTAGAAGACATTCTTGCTCTGCGTACACATTGGCCTTTTATGACATTCTGAAATACATAGGGGATGGTTACTACTATAATGGACATAATCATTGGAAAAGTGGGTTTCCTATGCACCCTAGAGATGAACCCTTGATTGTTATGACTCAATGCTACGTCCAAAAATGATATTTCATGGTAACTGTATTCATAAGTGAATTTCAAGAATTCGACTGTCTTGTTTAAGTACTCCATAAATTCTAGTAACCTATCCTCAGAGGCCTTCCATAGAATAAAATGTCATCCAAATATCTAATGTATGTTATGATATCTTTGTAGAAAGGGCTGTTGAACACATACACCGATTCCCATTCGCCATGACCAAATTCGCAAAGATGGGAGCACATGATGCTCCCATCGCCACTCCCTTTGTCTGCCTGAAAAATTCACCTTGAAAGGAGATATAGTTGTGATCTAACACCAGTGACATCATGTCACAAATGATGCTGATTTTCTCCCAAGAAAAATCGGTGTATCTAGTCAGACTCTTTTCAAAGAATTCCAGTCCTTCAGTCTTAGGGATACTGGAAAAGAGGTCTACTACATCCACTGTAAGATAAATCAAATTAGTTTCCCACAAGTCTTTGGTGATGGTACCCAAGAACCTCCACGAGTCTTTGATAATGTGGGGGATGTTGTCGTAAACCTTCTTTACCCAATTGTCTATAAGTTTCCCTAATCTGTAGGTTTTTGATCTGGAACCAGATACAATCGGTCGGAAGGGTGGTTGGTCAATGGATTTATGTAACTTCGGAATACCAACCATTTTGGCTAGAACTGGATGATCCTCTTTCACAAAAATATACGTGTCATTTGATATCCTATTGTCAATGAGAAATTCTTCTATTATAAGATCTATACGTTGATGGCCTATATTGACCTGATTCAATGAAATATGTTCATAGTTTCCTGAATGATGAAGAATACTGAGTATTTCCTGGTTATAATCTTCTGAAGAAGATAACTGCCCCGCCTCCTTTGTCGGGTTTCATGATCCTGATGTTTCTATTGTTCATGAATTCCGACAAACAATTCCTTTCTTTACTTGTTAAGTTGTCTGGATGTTTGTGGACCTGTTTTTTCATGTTGTGATATGTCCAGTATATGTCACTGCAAACCAATTGTTCGTAATTGTGCACATGTGGATTGAATGCTGGTATATGCGTACTCTTTTCTTGCACACTGATACAGCTGTATCCCTGACTGCTAAATTAGATTCCATCTTATTATCAAATGTTAAAGCCAGATTGAGTCTCCTGGTGTATTTTTCACTTCCTTAATACAATCGATTAAGTTCCATCCACACATGGGAATAAACTTCATCCCTTTGCTTAGCATTTGGGCACTTATATTGTCAACCTCTACAGAGGTATAATTGTACACCTTGAATCCATCGTGTACAATGATACTAGGCTTTTTGTCATTGTCTGCAGCTTCACTACAAATACTCACTTGTGTCCCCAGGTCACTAGGGTAATCCAATTGTCTCATTGAGGGGATATCGTCCTGTGTGACATGAGTGTGTGTATGTGTATACTTGTCATCCCTATCTATTTCTTGTGCCATTGGTTGGGAACCCTCCAAGCTGGGTAGAATCTCCCCCCCTGAAAATTTTCTTCTTTATGTGATTTCCTAAATTCACTTCTTCTTGTAGGTTGTTTATTGTGTGAATCTATGTCCTTATGGTTGGGCCATATGTACGCTCTATCATTTTTATGGGCCTCAATGTCACGTTGAATTTTCTTATTTTTCCTGTCCACTATATTGTGAGCATTATTGTCAGCAAGGAAAACTGTTTCATGTACAAATCATTTAAACCATCAAAATCCTTGTGTTGTAAAATATTACCATTCATTTGTTCTAAATCATCAGCTAATATATTTTGTTTTTCCTCTAAGTGCTTTATCAATAATTTCATATGCATATCCAAATCCTTCAAATAATTGGTTAAACTCTTTTTCAACCACAGATGTTAATTTTATCCCTAAAGGTAATTTAAAAAATCTTAAGCCTTTCGGCACAATTTTCAGCATCACACACTTGGATAAATAACTGCAATCTATTTTGGCATTTTTATATGCCAATAGTTTTTTGCCATACTCTATGATATATTCCTTTAATGGGAATGTATTATCTATATCTTGTTTCAAGCCATAACCATGCCTAATGTCCATGTCAAAATAATCATTGTCATCCCTCAAAAAATGTTCAAACAAGGAATCGCCATTGTATATATGTTCTTTTGTCTTCTTTCTGCCACCTATGTTATCAGAATTGTGTATGTCATAATGTTGGATATTTTGGCTTTTACGGCCCTTCTCCGAATTATAAAAGACAGTACCTTTGTTATCATGAACCTTCCTACTGCTGCTAATGTCCGAGATGACTTTTGGGCGGGCACCACCATACTGTTTATCCATCCGTTTTTTGCACATGCTGTAGTCGAAAGTGAAGTCATGCTCCATATATTCATGGCGTTCGCTTAATAAAAAATCCTCGTCGGTATGGGCTAAATCCAAAGCCCTGTTGTTAACTGTTTTACCATGTTCGGGTGAGTCCACATTGACATTTGTAGCAGATATGTTGTCAAAGACACCGTCCGTGTCTTGTAACACTTCCGGAAACCTACGGTCGGGTGTACTGACATCCCCACATCCTTGTGGTTTGCGATTGAGTCCTTGCACATGCGCAGTGTCTCTCTTACGTTGATCCTGGACGTCTCCTTCGTCATCCGAATATACCGAAACCTTGTGAGCTCTTACAAATTCCGGAGATGCACTACAATCGGTGTCTTCTACCTTTTTGTCTTTGTTGGAGCAGGATACAAATTCGGAAAACAAATTTAACAATTTGCGCACCTCCCCCTGTAGCACCGTGAGGTCCGCTCTCAATTCAGTGATACCATCCCTTGCTGGAGAAGCAGATAATTCCTTGTTCTCAGCCATCAGTAATTAACTGTTCACAAACTGGGAAAGCCAACAACACAAGAACTGAAGATGGTGAGTGAAAGGAAAACTGCTCTTACGACTGGTAAAAACTCACGATAGTTTATTGAACAATTCCACACGACTGGTTAAGCGCTTTCGACTGGTGATCAGTCTTCATCAGAACAAACAACACATATCATCCCAAAGTATTTATACACATCCTAAATCACCTTAATTGATGTTTAACTAATTAAAATCCCGCCAAAAAGTTTAAAGCCATATTACACATTTTCTATAATACACTGTAAATAAACCAACCTTAAATCAAGATGTGACTTTCAAATACAGATGTAATATAATAATATACACAATAGTAATATATGCAGTAATATATACAGTGGGTAAAACCTCTTGGTGTAACTGTAATTATCCATATAACTATCTAATAAAAGATCTAATAAAAAATAAATATATATAAATATATGCACTTCACTTGTGTGATAAAGTTAAAAATCCCAGTAACAAACCTAAGAGTTGAAATTTACTCTAAAGCTAAAAAAGGTTTTATACTTATAAAATCATTGAGACCAGGTGGTCTCGTGGAATCCGTTAGGATTTGCCATTTACTTTAAAGCAGCTAATTTCATTTCCAGTCACCCCCAAATGGGGACATCTATCTGTTCTACAATGGAAAACAAAAACCATGTTCCTCGCCTTTATCCAAGATGTGTCTGTACAATGCATTTTGGTATCTTGTTTCCTATTTTGCGCATGTTAGTAAATCGTCTGTTCAGCTGTCTTTCTGTCTTGCCTATGTAATGGGCGTTGCAAAGTTTACAGACTGCCAGATAGACCACATGTTTTGTTCTACAGTTACCACATTTGCTTTTTATAGTAGTATGACACAAATCATTAAGTTGAATAGTCATGTTAGAATTAATGTATTTACACTGTTTGCAGTTCCGCATTTAACTGTACCCTTATGTGATCCATGCTTTGATCTTTCTGCCTTATTATCGGCTTTTCTAATAGCCTTTTTATATTTGGGGCAGTTTTATATACACATCTTGGTTTACTACCTAATAGCTCTTCCTTGTCCAATACTCTAAGTGTTGACCAATGCCTTTCAATATTTCCTTTATAATATGTGTGGTCGGGTGTACATAAGGACACAAACTCTTCCTGATGTTTCACTACAAATTCCTACTTTTTGTCCATCTGATCGCACCTAATAGGGGTGGATATTTATTACCCCATTCATTGTACACATAACTGATGACCTCCAAGACCATCTTTTCAGGGTAAGCTCTACTCAAAAACATTTCTTTGATGGTATTAAGCTCCTTTTCCAAGATTAATTTGTTAGAAGACATTCTTGCTCTGGCATACATTGGCCTTTTATGACATTCTGAAATACATAGGGGGGATGGTTACTACTATAATGGACATAATCATTGGAAAAAGTGGGTTTCCTATGCACCCTAGAGATGAACCCTTGATTGTTATGACTCAATGCTACGTCCAAAAATGATATTTCATGGTAACTCTATTCATAAGTGAATTTCAAGAATTCGACTGTCTTGTTTAAGTACTCCATAAATTCTAGTAACCTATCCTCAGAGGCCTTCCATAGAATAAAAATGTCCAATGATTATGTCCATTATAGTAGTAACCATCCCCCCTATGTATTTCAGAATGTCATAAAAGGCCAATGTGTACGCGTAGCAAGAATGTCTTCTAACAAATTAATCTTGGAAAAGGAGCTTAATACCATCAAAGAAATGTTTTTGAGTAGAGCTTACCCTGAAAAGATGGTCTTGGAGGTCATCAGTTATGTGTACAATGAATGGGGTAATAAATATCCACCCCTATTAGGTGCGTATCAGATGGACAAAAAAGTAGGAATTTGTAGTGAAACATCAGGAAGAGTTTGTGTCCTTATGTACACCCCGACCACACATATTATAAAGGAAATATTGGAAAGGCATTGGTCAACACTTAGAGTATTGGACAAGGAAGAGCTATTAGGTAGTAAACCAAGATGTGTATATAAAACTGCCCCAAATATAAAAAGGCTATTAGAAAAAGCCGATAATAAGGCAGAAAGATCAAAGCATGGATCACATAAGGGTACAGTTAAATGCGGGAACTGCAAACAGTGTAAATACATTAATTCTAACATGACTATTCAACTTAATGATTTGTGTCATACTACTATAAAAAGCAAATGTGGTAACTGTAGAACAAAACATGTGGTCTATCTGGCAGTCTGTAAACTTTGCAACGCCCATTACATAGGCAAGACAGAAAGACAGCTGAACAGACGCATTTACGAACATGCGTACAAAATAGGGAAACAAGATACCAAAAATGCATTGTACAGACACATCTTGGATAAAGGCGAGGAACATGGTTTTTTGTTTTCCATTGTAGAACAGATAGATGTCCGCCCATTTGGGGGTGACTGGAAAATGAAATTAGCCGCTTGCGAAAGTAAATGGCAAATCTACTTGATTCCACGAGACCACCTGGTCTCAATGATTTTATAAGTATAAAACCTTTTTTAGCTTTAGAGTAAATTTCAACTCTTAGGTTTGTTACTGGGAATTTAACTTTATCACACAAGTGAAGTGCATATATTTATATATATTTATTTTTTATTAGATCTTTTATTAGATAGTTATATGGATAATTACAGTTACACCAAGAGGTTTTACCCACCGTATATATTACTGCATATATTACTATTGTGTATATTATTATATTACATCTGTATTTGAAAGTCACATCTTGATTTAAGGTTGGTTTATTTACAGTGTATTATAGAAAATGTGTAATATGGCTTTAAACTTTTTGGCGGGATTTTAATTAGTTAAACATCAATTAAGGTGATTTAGGATGTGTATAAATACTTTGGGATGATATGTGTTGTTTGTTCTGATGAAGACTGATCACCAGTCGGCAACCAGTCGTGTGGAATTGTTCAATAAACTATCGTGAGTTTTTACCAGTCGTAAGAGCAGTTTTCCTTTCACTCACAATCTTTAATTCTTGTGTTGTTGGCTTTCCCAGTTTGTGAACAGTTAATTACTGATGGCTGAGAACAAGGAATTATCTGCTTCTCCAGCAAGGGATGGTATCACTGAATTGAGCGGACCTCATTGGTGCTACAGGGGAGGTGCGCAATTGTTAAATTTGTTTTCGAATTTGTATCCTGCTCCAACAAAGACAAAAAGGTAGAAGACACCGATTGTAGTGCATCTCGAATTTGTAAGAGCTCACAAGGTTTGGTATATTCCGGATGGCGAAGGAGGCGTCCAGGATCAGCGTGAGAGACACTGCGCATGCAAGGACTCAATCGCAAACCACAAGGATGTGGGGATGTCAGTACACCCGACCGTAGGTTTCCGAAGTGTTACAAGACACGGACGGTGTCTTTGACAACATATCTGCTACAAATGTCAATGGACTCACCCGAACATGGTAAAACAGTTAACAACAGGGCTTTGGATTTAGCCCATACCGAGGATTTTTATTAGCGACGCCATGAATATATGGAGCATGACTTCACTTTCGACTACAGCATGTGCAAAACGGATGGATAAACAGTATGGTGGTGCCGCCGAAGTCATCTCGGACATTAGCAGCCGCGGTAGGAAGGTTCATGATAACAAAGGTACTGTCTTTTATAATTAGGAGAAGGGCCGTAAAAGCCAAAATATCAACATTATGACATACACAATTCTGATAACATAGGTGGCAGAAAGAGACAAGAACATGTATACAATGGCGATTCCTTGTTTGAACATTTTTTGAGGGATGACAATGATTATTTTGACATGGACATTAGGCATGGTTATGGCTTGAAACAAGATATAGATAATACATTCCATTAAAGGAATATATCATAGAGTATGGCAAAACTATTGGCATATAAAATGCCAAAATAGATTGCAGTTATTTATCCAAGTGTGTGATGCTGAAAATTGTGCGAAAGGCTTAAGATTTTTTAAATTACCTTTAGGGATAAAATTAACATCTGTGGTTGAAAAAGAGTTTAACCAATTATTTGAAGGATTTGGATATGCGTACATGAAATTATTGATAAAGCACTTAGAGGAAAAACAAAATATATTAGCTGATGATTTAGAACAAATGAATGGTAATATTTTACAACACAAGGATTTTGATGGTTTAAATGATTTGTACATGAAACAGTTTTCCTTGCTGACAATAACTCACAATATAGTGGACAGGAAAAATAAGAAAATTCAACGTGACATTGAGGCCCATAAAATGATAGGGCGTACATATGGCCCAACCATAAGGACATAGATTCACACAATAAACAACCTACAAGAAGAAGTGAATTTAGGAAATCACATAAAGAAGAAAATTTTCAGGGGGGGAGATTCTACCCAGCTTGGAGGGTTCCCAACCAATGGCACAAGAAATAGATAGGGATGACAAGTATACACATACACACACTCATGTCACACAGGACGATATCCCCTCAATGAGACAATTGGATTACCCTAGTGACCTGGGGACACAAGTGAGTATTTGTAGTGAAGCTGCAGACAATGACAAAAAGCCTAGTATCATTGTACACGATGGATTCAAGGTGTACAATTATACCTCTGTAGAGGTTGACAATATAAGTGCCCAAATGCTAAGCAAAGGGATGAAGTTTATTCCCATGTGTGGATGGAACTTAATCAATTGTATTAAGGAAGTGAAAAAATACACCAGGAGACTCAATCTGGCTTTAACATTTGATAATAAGATGGAATCTAATTTAGCAGTCAGGGATACAGCTGTATCAGTGTGCAAGAAAAATACGTACATACCAGCATTCAATCCACATGTGCACAATTACGAACAATTGGTTTGCAGTGACATATACTGGACATATCACAACATGAAAAAACAGGTCCACAAACATCCAGACAACTTAACAAGTAAAGAAAGGAATTGTTTGTCGGAATTCATGAACAATAGCAACATCAGGGTCATGAAACCCGACAAAGGAGGCGGGCCAGTTATCTTCTCTTCAGAAGATTATAACCAGGAAATACTCAGTATTCTTCATCATTCAGGAAACTATGAACATATTTCATTGAATCAGGTCAATATAGGCCATCAACGTATAGATCTTATAATAGAAGAATTTCTCATTGACAATAGGATATCAAATGACACGTATATTTTTGTGAAAGAGGATCATCCAGTTCTAGCCAAAATGGTTGGTATTCCGAAGTTACATAAATCCATTGACCAACCCTTCCGACCGATTGTATCTGGTTCCAGATCAAAACCTACAGATTAGGAAACTTATAGACAATTGGGTAAAGAAGGTTTACAACATCCCCCACATTATCAAAGACTCGTGGAGGTTCTTGGGTACCATCACCAAAGACTTGTGGGAAACTAATTTGATTTATCTTACAGTGGATGTAGTAGACCTCTTTTCCAGTATCCCTAAGACTGAAGGACTGGAATTCTTTGAAAAGAGTCTGACTAGATACACCGATTTTTCTTGGGAGAAAATCAGCATCATTTGTGACATGATGTCACTGGTGTTAGATCACAACTATATCTCCTTTCAAGGTGAATTTTTCAGGCAGACAAAGGGAGTGGCGATGGGAGCATCATGTGCTCCCATCTTTGCGAATTTGGTCATGGCCGAATGGGAATCGGTGTATGTGTTCAACAGCCCTTTCTACAAAGATATCATAACATACATTAGATATTTGGATGACATTTTTATTCTATGGAAGGCCTCTGAGGATAGGTTACTAGAATTTATGGAGTACTTAAACAAGACAGTCGAATTCTTGAAATTCACTTATGAATACAGTTACCATGAAATATCATTTTTGGACGTAGCATTGAGTCATAACAATCAAGGGTTCATCTCTAGGGTGCATAGGAAACCCACTTTTTCCAATGATTATGTCCATTATAGTAGTAACCATCCCCCCTATGTATTTCAGAATGTCATAAAAGGCCAATGTGTACGCGTAGCAAGAATGTCTTCTAACAAATTAATCTTGGAAAAGGAGCTTAATACCATCAAAGAAATGTTTTTGAGTAGAGCTTACCCTGAAAAGATGGTCTTGGAGGTCATCAGTTATGTGTACAATGAATCAGGTAATAAATATCCACCCCTATTAGGTGCGTATCAGATGGACAAAAAAGTAGGAATTTGTAGTGAAACATCAGGAAGAGTTTGTGTCCTTATGTACACCCCGACCACACATATTATAAAGGAAATATTGGAAAGGCATTGGTCAACACTTAGAGTATTGGACAAGGAAGAGCTATTAGGTAGTAAACCAAGATGTGTATATAAAACTGCCCCAAATATAAAAAGGCTATTAGAAAAAGCCGATAATAAGGCAGAAAGATCAAAGCATGGATCACATAAGGGTACAGTTAAATGCGCGAACTGCAAACAGTGTAAATACATTAATTCTAACATGACTATTCAACTTAATGATTTGTGTCATACTACTATAAAAAGCAAATGTGGTAACTGTAGAACAAAACATGTGGTCTATCTGGCAGTCTGTAAACTTTGCAACGCCCATTACATAGGCAAGACAGAAAGACAGCTGAACAGACGCATTCACGAACATGCGTACAAAATAGAAACAAGATACCAAAAATGCATTGTACAGACACATCTTGGATAAAGGCGAGGAACATGGTTTTTTGTTTTCCATTGTAGAACAGATAGATGTCCGCCCATTTGGGGTGACTGGAAAATGAAATTAGCTATGAAGTAAATGGCAAATCCTAAGCAGTTCCACGAGACCACCTGGTCTCAATGATTTTATAAGTATAAAACCTTTTTTAGCTTTAGAGTAAATTTCAACTCTTAGGTTTGTTACTGGGATTTTTAACTTTATCACACAAGTGAAGTGCATATATTTATATATATTTATTTTTTATTAGATCTTTTATTAGATAGTTATATGGATAATTACAGTTACACCAAGAGGTTTTACCCACTGTATATATTACTGCATATATTACTATTGTGTATATTATTATATTACATCTGTATTTGAAAGTCACATCTTGATTTAAGGTTGGTTTATTTACAGTGTATTATAGAAAATGTGTAATATGGCTTTAAACTTTTTGGTGGGATTTTAATTAGTTAAACATCAATTAAGGTGATTTAGGATGTGTATAAATACTTTGGGATGATATGTGTTGTTTGTTCTGATGAAGACTGATCACCAGTCGAAAGCGCTTAACCAGTCGTGTGGAATTGTTCAATAAACTATCGTGAGTTTTTACCAGTCGTAAGAGCAGTTTTCCTTTCACTCACCATCTTCAATTCTTGTGTCGTTCTACAATTTATGTTACAATGTTAACTGTTACACAGAGGGTGCTGGTCCTACAACTTATGATGCAATGTTAACTGTTACACAGAGGGGTGATGGCCCTACAAATTATGTTACAATATTAACCATTACCGACAGGGTGCTGGCCTTACAGCTTATGATACAACGTTAACTGTTACACAGAGGGTGCTGGCCCTGCAACATATGATACAATGTTAACTGTTACACAGAGGGTGCAAGCCTTACAACTTATGTTGTAATGTTAACTGTTACATAGAGGGTGCTGGTCCTACAACCTATGTTACAATGTCAGCTGTTACACAGAGGGTGCTGACCTTACAGCTTATGTTACAATGTTAACTGTTACACAGAGGGTGCTGGCCCGGCAACTTATGATACAATGTTAACTGTTACACAGAGGGTGCTAGCCTTACAACTTAAGTTAAAATGTTAACTGTTACACAGAGGGTGCTGGTCCTACAACTTATGTTACAATGTTAACTGTTACACAGAGGGGTGCTGCCCTACAACTTATGTTACAATGTTAACTGTTACAATATTAACCATTACTGACAGGGTGTTGCTTCTACAACTTATGTTACAATTTTAACTGTTACACAGAGAGTGCTGGTAACCCAGTCACTGGGGATGCACAAGCCAGTGCATTTCTTTGTGCCGGTCCCAAGCCCAGATAAATGGGGAGGGTTGCTTCAAGAAAGGTATCCAGCGTAAAACTTCACCAAATCTTTTCATGCAGTCACCAGTTAATATTTCCATACCGGATCGGTCGAGGCCCGGGTTAACAACGACCGCCACCAGTACTGTTAGCCAACAGGGTGCTGGTGGAAATTGGGCTACTGTTGGCCGATGGAGGAGAAAAGGCGGAAGGCATGGCCAAAGGTAGGAAGAGAGGAGAAAGGCTAGGACTGTGGTAGTGAGGGTCGGAACTTTGAATGTTGGCGGTATGACTGGTATAGGGAGAGAAGTAGCTGATATGATGGACAGAAGGAAGGTTGGTATATTGTGTGTGCAAGAGACCAGATGGAAGGGGAGTAAGGCTAGGTGCATCGGAGGTGGGTTCAAATTGTTTTATCATGGTGTGGATGGGAGAAGAAATGGCGTAGGAGTTATCCTGAAGGAACAGTATGCAAAGAGTGTTTTGGAGGTGAAAAGGGTGTCAGATAGAGTGATGTTTATGAAGCTGGAAATTGATGGTGTAATGATTAATGTTGTTAGTGCATATGCTCCACAAGTTGGCTGTGCAATGGATGAGAAAGAAAAATTTTGGAGTGAATTGGATGAAGTGGTGATGACTGTACCCAAGGGTGAGAGAGTGGTGATTGGAGCAGATTTAAACGGGCATGTTGGTGAAGGGAACAGTGGGGATGAGGAAGTGATGGGTAGGTATGGTGTTAAACAAAGGAATGCAGAAGGTCAGATGGTAGTGGATTTTGTGAAAAGGATGGATATGGCTGTGGTGAATACGTATTTTAACAAGAGGGAGGAGCATAGGGTGACATACAAGAGTGGAGGAAGATGCACACAGGTGGATTATATCTTATGTAGGAGGGCCAGTTTGAAGGAAATTGGAGACTGTAAAGTGGTCGGAGAAAGTGTAGTTAGGCAGCATAGGATGGTGGTTTGTAGGATGACGTTGGTGATCAAGAAGAGGAGGAGGAGTGTGAAGGCAGCACCAAGGATCAAATGGTGGAAATTGAAAAAGGGTAATTGTGAGGTGGAGTTCAGGGATGAGTTAAGGCAGGCACTGGGTGTCAGTGAAGAGTTACCAAATAGCTGGGTAACTACAGCAGAGCTAGTAAGGGAGACGGCTAGAAAGGTGCTTGGTATCACATCGGGACAGAGGAAGGATGACAAGGAGACATGGAGGTGGAATGAGGAAGTACAGAAGAGTATACAGGCAAAGAGACTGGCAAAGAAGAAGTGGGATTGTCAGAGAGATGAAGAAAGTAGACATGAGTATAAGGAGATGAGGTACATGGCAAAGAGAGAGGTGGCAAAGGCTAAGGATAAGGCATATGAAGACTTGTATGAAAGGTTGGACACTAAGGAGGGAGAAAAGTACCTGTACTGATTGGCTAGGCAGAGGGACCGAGCTAGGAAAGATGTGCAGCAGGTAAAGGTGATAAAGGATAATGAGGGAAACATACTCACAAGTGAGGAGAGTGTGTTGAGGAGATGGAAAGAGTACTTTGAGGGGTTGATGAATGAAGAGAATGAGAGGGAGTGAAGGTTGGATGATGTAGGGATAGTGAATCATGAAGTACAATGGATTAGCAAGGAGGAAGTAAGGATAGCTATGAAGAGAATGAAGAATGGAAAGGCTGTTGGCCCAGATGACATACCTGTGGAAGCATGGATGTGTTTAGGTGAAATGGCAGTGGAGTTTTTAACCAGGTTGTTTAATGAAATCTTGGAAAGTGAGAGGATGCCTGAGGAATGGAGAAAAAGTATTTTGGTACCGATTTTTAAGAATAAGGGTGATGTGTAGAGCTGTAGTAACTACAGAGAGATTAAATTGATCAGTCACAGCATGATGTTATGAGAAAGAGTAGTGGAAGCTAGGTTAAGAAGGGAGGTGATGATTAGTGAACAGCAGTATGGTTTCATGCCGGGAAAGAGCACTACAGATGCAATGTTTGCTCTGAGAGTGTTGATGGAGAAGTACAGAGAATGTCAGAAGGTGTTGCATTGTGTTTTTGTAGACTTGGAGAAGCATATGACAGGGTGCCTAGAGAGGAGTTGTGGTATTGTATGAGGAAGTCAGGAGTGTCGGAGAAGTATGTAGGAGTGGTACAGGATATGTACGAGGGTAGTGTGACAGCAGTGACGTCTGCGGTGGGAGTAATGGATGCGTTTAAGGTGGAGGTGGGGTTACATCAAGGATCAGCTCTGAGCCCTTTCTTATTTGCAATGGTGATGGACAGGTTGACAGACGAGATTAGACAGGAGTCCCCATGGACTATGATGTTTGCAGATGACATTGTGATCTGTAGTGAGAGTAGGGAACAGGTGGAGGAGACCCTGGAGAGATGGAGATATGCTCTAGAGAGAAGAGGAATGAAGGTCAGCAGGACTAAGACAGAATATATGTGTGTGAATGAGAGGGAGGATAGAGGAATGGTGAGGATGCAAGGAGTAGAGGTGGTGAAGGTGGATGAGTTTAAATACTTGGGATCAATAGTTCAGAGTAACGGTGAGTGTGGAAGAGGTGAAGAAGAGAGTACAGGCAGGATGGAGTGGGTGGAGAAGAGTGTCAGGAGTGATTTGTGACAGACGAGTACCTGTAAGAGTGAAAGGGAAGGTCTACAAGAGAGTAGTGAGACCAGCTATGTTATATGGGTTGGAGACAGTGGCATTGACAAAACGGCAGGAGTTTGAGCTGGATGTGGCAGAGTTAAAGATGTTAAGATTTGCACTGGGTGTGACGAGGGTGGACAGGATTAAGAATGAGTATATTAGAGGGTCAGCCCAGTTTGGAAGGTTTGGAGACAAAGCCAAAGAGGCAAGATTACGTTGGTTTGGACATGTGCTGAGAAGGGATGCAGAGTATATTGGGAAAAAGATGCTAAGGATGAAGCTACCAGGTAACAGGAAAAGAGGAAGGCCTAAGATAAGGTTTATGGATTTGGTGAGAGAGGACATGCAGGTGGTTGGTGTGACAGAGCAAGATGCAGAGGACAGGAAGAAATGGAAACAGGTGATCCGCTGTGGCGACCCCTAACAGGAACAGCCAAATGAAGATGATGATGACATAGAGAGTGCTGGTCCTACAACTTATGTTACAATTTTAACTGTTACACAGAGGGTGCTGGCCCTGCAACTTATGTTACAATATTAACCATTACTAACAGGGTGCTGGTTTTTCAACTTATGTAATAATGTTAAATGTTACACAGAGGGTGCTAGCCTTACAACTTATGTTGCAATATTAACTGTTACACAGAGGGTGCTGGTCCTACAACTTATGTTACAATGTTAACTATTTCACAGAGGGCGCTGGTCCTACAACTTATGATACATTGTTAATTGTTACATAGAGGGTGCTAGCATTACAAATTATGTTACAATGTTAACTGTTACACAGAGAAGTGCTGGCCCTACAACTTATGTTACAATGTTAACTGTTACACAGAGGGTGCTGGCCTTATAACTTATGATACAACGCTAAGTATTATACAGAGGGTGCTGGTTCTGTATCCTATATAATAACATTGATAGTTACACAGTACTGTGCAACTCAATGTTATAACAAACAGTTACACAGTGCTGCCCCAGTCTTAAGTTACAATGTTACCTGCTACAAAGAGGGTGCTGGTCTTACAACTTATGACACAATGTTAACTGTTACACAGAGGGTGCTAGCCTTACAACTTATGTTACAATGTTAACTGTTACACAGAGGGTGCTGATCCTACAACTTATGATACAATGTTAACTGTTACACAGAGGGGTGCTGATCCTACATCTAATGATACAATGTTAACTGTTACACAGAGGGGTGCTGGCCCTACAACTTATGTTACAATGTTAACTGTTACACAGAGGGTGCTGGCCTTACAACTTATGATAGAATGTTAACTATTATACAGAGAGTGCTGGTCCTGTATCCTATATAATAACACTGATAGTTACACAGTACTGTGCAACTCTTAATGTTATAACAAACAGTTACACAGTACTGCCCCAGTCTTAAGTTACAATGTTACCTGCTACAAAGAGGGCGCTGGCCTTACAACTTATGACACAAAGTTAACTGTTACACAGAGAGTGCTAGCCCGACAACTTATGTTACAATGTTAACTGTTACGCAGAGGGTGCTGGTCCTACAACTTATGTTACAATGTTAACTGTTACACAGAGGGTGCTGGCCTTACAGCTTATGATACATTGCTAACTGTTACATAGAGGGTGCTGGCCTTACAACTTATGATACAATGTTAACTGTTATACAAAGGGTGCTTGTTCTACAATGTATGTTACAATGTTAACTGATACACAAAGGGTGCTGGCCCTACAACTTATGATACAATGTTAACTGTTACACAGAGGGGTGCTGACCCTACAAATTATGTTACAATGTTAAATGCTACACAGAGGGTGCTGGTTCTACAACTTATGTTACAATGTTAACTGTTACACAGAGGGGTGCTGGCCCTACAACTTATGTTACAATATTAACCATTACCGACAGGGTGCTGGTTCTACAACTTATGTTAGAATGCTAACTGTTACATAGAGGGTGCTGGCCTTACAGCCTATAATACAACGTTAACTGTTACACAGAGGGTGCTGGCCCTGCAACGTATGATACAATGTTAACTGTTACGCAGAGGGTGCAAGCCTTACAACTTATGTTGCAATGTTAACTGTTACACAGAGGGTGGTGGCCCTGCAACTTATGATACAATGTTAACTGTTACATAATGGGTGCTGGTTCTACAACTTATAATACAATGTTAACTGTTACACAGAGGGTGCTGACGTTACAGGTTATGTTACAATGTTAACTGTTACACAGAGGGTGCTAGCCTTACAACTTATGTTACAATGTTAACTGTTACACAGAGGGTGCTGGTCCTACAACTTATGTTACAATGTTAACTGTTACACAGAGGGGTGCTGGCCCTTCAACGTATGACACAATGTTCACTGTTACACAGAGGGGTGCTGGCCCTACAACTTATGTTACAATGTTAACTGTTACACAGAGAGTGCTGGCCCTGCAACTTATGATACAATGTTAACTGCTACATGGAGGGTGTTAGCTTTACAACTTATGCTACAATGTTAACTGTTACACAGAGAGTGCTGGTCCTACAACTTACAATGTTAACTGTTACATAGAGGGTGCTGGTCCTACAACTTATGATACAATGTTAACTGTTACATAGAGAGTGCTGGTCTTACAACTTATGTTGCAATGTTAACTGTTACATAGAGGGTGCTCATTCTACAACATATGTTACAATTTTAACATTTTAACTGTTACACAGAGAGTGCTGGCCCTACAAGTTATGTTACAATGTTAACTGTTACATTATTAACCATTACTGACAGGGTGCTGATTCTACAATTTATGTTACAATATTAACCATTACTGACAGGGTGCTGGTTCTTCAACTTATGTTACAATGTTAAATGTTACACAGAGGGTGCTAGCCTTTCAACTTATGTTGCAATATTAACTGTTATACAGAGGATGCTGGTCCTACAACTTATGTTACAATGTTAACTATTTCACAGAGGGTGCTGGTCCTACAACTTATGATACAATGTTAACTGTTACATAGAGGGTGCTAGCGTTACAACTTATGTTACAATGTTAACTGTTACACAAAGGGTGCTGGCCTTACAACTTATGATATAACGTTAAGTATTATACAGAGGATGCTGGTCCTGTATCCTATATAATAACTAGTTACACAGTGCTGTGCAACTCTTAATGTTATAACAAACAGTTCCACAGTACTGCCCCAGTCGTAAGTTACAATGTTACCTGCTACAAAGAGGGTGCTGGCCTTACAACTTATGACACAATGTTAACTGTTACACAGAGGGTGCTAGCCTGACAACTTAGGTTACAATGTTAACTGTTACACAGATGGTGCTGGTCCTACAACTTATGTTACAATGTTAACTGTTACACAGAGGGGTGCTGGCCCTTCAACGTATGATACAATGTTCACTGTTACACAGAGGGGTGCTGGCCCTACAACTTATGTTACAATGTTAACTGTTACACAGAGAGTGCTGGCCCTGCAACTTATGATACAATGTTAACTGTTACATAGAGGGTGTTAGCCTTACAACTTATGTTACAATGTTAACTGTTACACAGAGGGTGCTGGTCCTACAACTTATGTTACAATGTTAACTGTTACATATAGGGTGCTGGTCCTACAACTTATGATACAATGTTAACTGTTACATAGAGAGTGCTGGTCTTACAACTTATGTTGCAATGTTAACTGTTACATAGAGGGTGCTGGTCCTACAACTTATGATACAATGTTAACTGTTACAAAATTAACTGTTACCAACAGGGTGCTCATTCTACAACATATGTTACAATTTTAACATTTTAACTGTTACAAAGAGAGTGCTGGCCCTACAACTTTTGTTACAATGTTAACTGTTACATTATTAATAGGGTGCTGATTCTACAACTTATGTTAAAATATTAACCATTACTGACAGGGTGCTGGTTCTTCAACTTATGTTACAATGTTAAATGTTACACAGAGGGTGCTAGCCTTTCAACTTATGTTGCGATATTAACTGTTATACAGAGGATGCTGGTCCTACAACTTATGTTACAATGTTAACTATTTCACAGAGGGTGCTGGTCCTACAACTTATGATACAATGTTAACTGTTACATAGAGGGTGCTAGCGTTACAGCTTATGTTACAATGTTAACTGTTACACAAAGGGTGCTGGCCTTACAACTTATGATATAACGTTAAGTATTATACAGAGGATGCTGGTCCTGTATCCTATATAATAACTAGTTACACAGTGCTGTGCAACTCTTAATGTTATAACAAACAGTTCCACAGTACTGCCCCAGTCTTAAGTTACAATGTTACCTGCTACAAAGAGGGTGCTGGCCTTACAACTTATGACACAATGTTAACTGTTACACAGAGGGTGCTAGCCTGACAACTTAGGTTACAATGTTAACCAACATCCTCTGTGTAACAGTTACCATTGTAACATAAGTTGTAGGACTAGCACCGTCTGTGTAACAGTTCACATTGTAACATAACTTGTAAGGCTAGCACACTCTATGTAACAGTTAACATTGTATCATAAGTTACAGGGCCAGCACCCCCTGTGTAACAGTTAACATTGTAACATAAGCTGTAAGGTCAGCACCCTCTGTGTAACAGTTAACATTGTATTATAAGTTGTAGCACCAGCACCCTTTATGTAACAGTTAACATTGTATCATAAGTTGCAGGGCCAGCATCCTCTGTGTATCAGTTAAAATTGTAACATAAGTTGTAGGACCAGCACTCTCTGTGTAACAGTTAACATTGTAACATAAGTTGTAGGACCAGCACCCTCTGTGTAACAGTTAACATTTTAACAGAGTTGTTGCCGGAGCTAGCACCCTCTATGTAACAGTTAACATTGTATCATAAGTTGTCGGGCCAGCACGCTCTGTGTAACAGTTAACATTGTAACATAAGCTGTAAGGTCAGCACCCTCTGTGTAGCAGTTAACATTCCAACATAAGTTGTAAGGCTTGCACCCTCTGTGTAACAGTTAACACTGTATCATACATTGCAGAGACAGCACCCTCTGTGTAACAGTTAACGTTGTATCACACACGTTGCAGGGCCAGCACCCTCTGTGTAACAGTTAACGTTGTATCATAGGCTGTAAGGCCAGCACCCTCTGTGTAACAGTTAACATTCCAACTTAAGTTGAAAGGCTTGCACCCTTTGTGTAACAGTTAACACTGTATCATACGTTGCAGAGCCAGCACCCTCTGTGTAACAGTTAACATTGTATCACACGTTGCAGGGCCAGCACCCTCTGTGTAACAGTTAACGTTGTATCATAGGCTGTAAGGCCAGCACGCTCTGTGTAACAGTTAGCATTGTAACATAAGTTGTAGGGCCAGCACCTCTCTGTGTAACAGTTAACATTGTAACATAAGTTGTAGGACCAGCACCCTATGTGCAACATTTATCATTGTAACATAATTTGTAGGGTCAGCACCCCTCTGTGTAACAGGTAACATTGTATCATAAGTTGTATGACCAGCACCCCGCTGTGTAACAGTTAACATTGTAACATAAATTGTAGAACAAGCACCCTGTTGGTAACGGTTAATATTGGAACAGTTAACATTGTATCATATGTTGTAGGACCAGCTCCCTCTGTATAACAGTTAACATTGTACCATAAGTTGTAAGGCCAGCACCCTCTATGTAACAGTTAACATTGTATCATAAGCTGTAAGGCCAGCACCCTCCATGTAACAGTTAACACTGTGTCATAAGTTGTAAAGCCAGCACCCTCATTGTAGTAAGTAACATTGTAACTTAAGACTGGGGCAGTACTGTGTAACTGTTTGTTATACCATTAAGAGTTGCACAGTACTGTGTAACTATCAATGTTATTATATAGGATACAGGACCAGCAACCTCTGTATAATAGTTAACATTGTATCATAAGTTGTAATGCCAGCACCCTCTGTGTAACAGTTAACATTGTAACATAAGTTATAGAACCAGCACCCTGTCGGTAATGGCTAATATTGTAACCGTTAACATTGTAACATAAGTTGTAGGGCCAGCACCCCACTGTGTAACAGTTAACATTGTAACATATGTTGTAGGACCAGCACCCTCTGTGTAACAGTTAACATTGCAACATAACTTGTAGGACCAGCACCCGCTGTATAACAGTTAACATTGTAACATAAGTTGTAGGGCCAGCACCCCTCTGTGTAACTGTTACACAGAGGGTGCTGATCCTACAACTTATGATACAATGTTAACTGTTACACAGAGGGTGCTGATCCTACAACTTATGATACAATGTTAACTGTTAACATTGTAACATAAGTTGTAACGCTAGCACCCTCTATGTAACAGTTAACATTGCATCATAAGTTGTAGCACCAGCACCCTCTGTGAAATAGTTAACATTGTAACATAAGTTGTAGGACCAGCACCCTCTGTGTAACAGTTAATATAGCAACATAAGCTGTAAAGCTAGCACCCTCTGTGTAACATTTAACATTGTAACATAAGTTGAAGAACCAGCACCCTTTTGGCAACAGTTAATATTGTAACAGTTAACATTGTATCATAGTTTGCAGGACCAGCACCCTCTGTCTAACAGTTAATATTGTATCATAAGTTGTAAGGCCAGCACCCTCTTATGTAACAGTTAACATTGTATCATAAGCTGTAAGGCCAGCACCCTTTGTGTAACAGTTAACATTGTAACATAAGTTGTAGGACCAGCACCCTCTGTCAAACAGTTAACATTGTATCATAAGTTGTGAGGCTAACACCCTCTAACAGTTAACATTGTAACATAAGTTGTAGGGCCAGCACTCCTTTGTGTAACAGTTAACATTGTAACATAAGTTGTAAGGCTAGCACCCTCTATGTAACAGTTAACATTGTATCATAAGTTGTAGGACCAGCACCCTCTGTGAAATAGTTAACATTGTAACATAAGTTGTAGGACCAGCACCCTCTGTGTAACAGTTAATATTGCAACATAAGTTTTAAGGCTAGCACTCTCTGTGTAACATTTAACATTGTAACATAAGTTGAAGAACCAGCATCCTGTCAGTAATGGTTAATATTGTAACATAAGTTGTAGAACCAGCACCCTGTCAGTAATGGTTAATAATGTAACAGTTAACATTGTAACATAAGTTGTAGGGCCAGCACTCTCTTTGTAACAGTTAAAATTGTAACATAAGTTGTAGAATGAGCACCCTGTTGGTACAGTTAATATTGTAACAGTTAACATTGTATCATAAGTTGTAGGACCAGCACCCTCTGTATAACAGTTGACATTGTAACATAAGTTCTAAGGCCAGCACTCTCTATGTAACAGTTAACATTGTATCATAAGTTGTAGGACCAGCACCCTATGTTAAATGTTACACAGAGGGTGCTGTCCCTACAACCTGTGTTACAATGTCTACTATTACACAGAGGGTGCTGACCCTACAACCTGTGTTACAATGTCAACTTTTACACAGTGTGTGCTGGCCCTACAACCTATGTTACAATGTTATACAATAAAACAACAAATAATTCCACTGAACGTGTGATGCACAGACCTTTACTGGATACTTCTTGGGGTTCCACAGACTGGGATACAGTGGACAATCAGTATCCACCTTTACCCCAGGGACAAAGCCCCTAATATTGAATGAGTAACTTTTGGAATAGAAAATGGGTAGCAGATATTGAGCGGAGCCCGGGGATGGGTTTTGAGACCAATTCAAAACCAACAATTATCCAGGGGCTTATCAACAACATAACAAGAGGACTAAACGGAACTGACTGTTTTTTGGACTTTAATACAAATGGTGAGACCAATAGTGTTGTAAATCTTTCTAATATTCCATTAAATGATATTTCATTACATGTGTTAAACAAGGGTTTAAAGTTTGTACCCAGGCCTTTACCTAGACTTTACATGTTGAAAACAGAGGTATTTAGTATGTGCAATAAGTTTCATTTGATGAATTTTTTCTCTAAAACTACTCATAACAATTTTGATTCCAGTGAATTTAATATTTCAGATGTTAATATTTTAGAAGATGACACGACTGATTCTGTGGATAGTTTCTACACATGTGCATCAGATTCAGAGGTTCATAATGGTTATTTCCATTTGGATACTACTAATGTCAAATATTCTAGTGATTTCATACCACCGTATGAACATGAAGGTGCACTGCAATTTTCTTCTATGGCAACCTTTTCTTTAGAACCGGCTTATATATTTTATGCAAAGATAAAGACTTGGTTACATACAATTTGTATAAAATTGATTGGAAAGTTTTGAAAGCATTAGAGGAACAAAATGAACTTATTTTTAAGCCTTCTGGTAAAGGTAACCAGCTGCTAGTAATGCATGTTAAGCAATATGTTAAAATGTGTTTAGACCATCTTGGGAATGAAAATGTGTAAAGTAAAGTATTATTACAAGAATATTTAGCTGCCAGGGAAATGTTATTATCTAAAGGCTTTAGATTAGGTTATTTTACCAAATTAGATGTAGAAAAAAGCAACCCAGAGTTATTAAGGGCCAGTATTTTGGAACAAGTTATCATTAATACTGGTGATTTAAATGTTAAAACTAGGTTGCTATATAAAGAAAGTATTTATATTTTAAAATATGGCACTTTAAGCCCTTCAGGGTTAAACTCAGAATGCACATGGATACTTTTAATTTAATTGATGTTATTAGCCTTAGTTTAATGTTTTATTATATAATTGTTTAATTTAATGATTATCAATGAATTTATTTTAAGTGTATATATACTTGGCTTTAGTTCTTGAATTTTGTACTCCTGGAAGGCATTTCTACCGAAACGCTAGAGAGAGAAGTGAAGTGTTCATTAAATCAAGCTTTTACCTGCACTGGATTGCGTGGATCTGGCTTTTTTGTTGTTTTATTGTTGTGCATTGTTTGGTGAGTTGATTTTCTATGTTACAATGTTAACTGTTACGCAGAGGGTGCTGGCTCTACAACCTATGTTACAGTGTTAACTGTTACACAGAGGGTGCTGGCCCTATAACTTGTGTTACAATGTTAGCTGTTACACAGAGGGTGCTGGCCCTACAACCTGTGTTACAATGCCTACTACTACACAGAGGGTGTTGGCCCTACAACCTGTGTTACAATGTCTACTATTACACAGAGGGTGCTGGCCCTACAACCTGTGTTACAATGTTAGCTATTACACAGAGGGTGCTGGCCCTACAACCTGTGTTACAATGCTTACTATTACACAGAGGGTGTTGGCCCTACAACATGTGTTACAATGTCTACTATTACACAGAGGGTGCTGGCCCTACAACCTGTGTTACAATGTTAGCTGTTGCACAGAGGGTGCTGGCCCTACCACCTATGTTACAGTGTTAACTGTTGCACAGAGAGTGCTGGCCCTACAACCTGTGTTACAATGTCAACTATTACACAGAGGGTGCTGGGCCTACCACCTATGTTACAGTGTTAACTGTTACACAGAGGGTGCTGGGCCTACAATTTGTGTTACAATGTTAACTGTTATACAGAGGGTGCTGGCCCTATATCTTACATTATAATGGTTTGGGGAGCATGGCTAGGCTTGTAAGGACCCTAGTAGTCATTAGCCTGGGAACAACCTATGTGCTTGCTTTACGTTGGCAAAAACACATTGAATGCAAATAAAGAAAAAGTGTGTTTTGCAGGAGGCCACCTTCCATGTGAGGGGCTGTGCCTCCTACACCCCATGGAAATGGTACATACTAACTCTGAGATCACACAATCCCAGGGGAAAGGGCATATATCCCTACCCCAGGGACTGCTGTTCTCAATAGCTGTCATTCATTTACATATGTTGAACAGGCCACCTTCCATGTGAGGGGCTGTGCCTCCTACACCCCATGGAAATGGTACATACTAACTCTGAGATCACACAGTCCCAGGGGAAAGGGCATATACCCCTACCTCAGGGACTGCTGTTCTCAATAGCTGTCACTCATTTACATATGTTGAACAACTTGGGTTGACAGTACACAGGACAACCATACAAATTTTGACTAACTCCAGCCATCCAATATATAATATGTATAAACTTTGTTTTTTATTATTTATTACTTTGTTTTTATATCTGTACAGATGTATAACTATAACTATCTATAGATATAGATATGTATAGATATGGGAGTACTCCCTGTAGTCATATGTTTGTATTACTATAATTTCAGCAGAAATGATCGAATACTTATATGCTCGCTTCTGCTGGCATTACTTTGTGGAAGGTTGCAGATCAACAGGGAGTGGAAAGTTTCCATTTCCCTACTGTTGTACAATATTGGAGATGGTATATATAATTAGCAAGTGTGGTGCTGAAGATGGCCTGCCCATCCTGCAAAAACATGAGTTTTTTTTTGCTGTTTTAACTTGCTATTCTTTGGGATTGATGAGTTCAAACCAAAACCCAACAGTACAACATACCCTAAAACATTTTTGCAGGGGAGCAAGCCCCCCTGCACCCCCCATCTGGGGGGCTGCACCTCCCACATCCCCTGCTAATTATATATACCAACTCTGAGGTTGCACTACAGTGATAGAAAGGGTATATTTCCCAATTATCGCTGTACTGCGATGTCCTTTTAAAATGAAGGAAGCTTCGTGTTACCTCCTTCAGTGAAATGAACTTCGGCATACTGATCTTTCGTTTAAGTGGTCTTTCAGATTTCTGGTCTCGTTGATTTAAAATTCGGACTAGTGAAATTTTAGAGATGTAACTAGGACCCATATACATATATATATATATATATATATATATATATATATATATATATATATATATATATATACATACACACACACACAATTGTCTCATGTAAGAATGAAGCAAAAAGATTGATCTTTTTAGAGCAAACACAACTTGTCACAACAAACCAAAACACTATACTCACGGGTCACCTCAGGCAAACAGCTCAAAATTCATCATCATCAGTTCCCTTTTTTCTATGTGGAATCATGGTGATATGTGAATTGTTGCCACCTGTCTCAGTTCATTGTCACTCTTCTACCTCATGAATGACTGCTGGAGGTCTTCTGTCATTAAATCTATCTGTTCTCATTTGCCTTGGCTTCTTCTCTCTCTCTCTTCCAAATCCTCTTCACTAAATCATCTTCTGTGCTTCTTCACATGTGCTTGAACCACTGTAATCTTTTCTATTTGACCTTCTCTGATCCTAGAGCTATTGGAGGATTCTTCTGTCACACACTTCCTATGATACTCTGGGGTTGTTGGCTGTATCCCCTCTGATTCTAGCACTGACCTCCTCATTCAGACTTCCTTTCTGCTCACCCACCTCTCCATACACCTGAAGCTGTTAACCTGTTCCACTATTCTCCCTTCTACCTCAGTTTTCAATGTCTCATGTGTCGGGTGGGTGGGGCACTTCAACAAGGCCATATGGTTGGTAAGTGCACATATTGCTATTCCTAGAGTCCATGAACATCCAGTCACATGAATATAAGTAGTAGACCATTCATAATGGTGTTTGCTGTTGTCTGATACAGGTGATGCGGCATATGTCTTGAAGTCATGGCTAAAGACCCCCTTTCACTGCCCCCATATAGAGGCAGAGATAGTGTTCAACACTATAATTGGCACAGCATGGAACACTGTTAGACATCAGATCTCTCAAATGTCCATATTTTAGAAGAACATACCTATTTTCAGGTCTGATTTTGCCCTGCACATGATATACCTTTTTGAGGGTACCTCCCTATTTTCAGGCTTGATTTACCCCTTCACACAATTTTCTGAATCCATCTCATCATATGTGATTTTTTGAAATTGTCTGTTACGCAGGAAAACCACACTACATGACCAGCATGCTAGTGGCATCAATAATTTAAAGGAAGGGCATATATCTTTTATATCCCTTTTTCAGAAACAAAAACAAATGACCTCTTGTGGCAGAATACAGTTCATTAAAGTCTACTGCTTTTACACTGTCCCTTTGATAATGTGCATATATTTTTCATACTTTTTGTCATTCTGTTTTTAAATCAGTTTGTGAGTAATGTCTCTCTCATTCCTATTGGAAACAGGAAGAGTTTTGTGCTGCATGGTATTCAAATTTTATGCTAATTAGATGTCCAGATTTTTGGCTGGGTGCACCTAATTTTGCAGGGCTTTTCTACCTATTTTGAGTGTCTGCAGGTTGAGAGGTGCTCAAACATGATCATCTTTGACATGGTTTGATTAGCATTTATCTCTGTTGTTATCCTAGTGATCTTGCTCTGTATTTTTAACAATCACATCATGGAATAACTGAGCGTCAAACACAAGCATTCATCATTGCTACTCTCCCCAGTGGGTCTATATTAGAACCGTGAAAGTCCGTTTAAGCAAATACATAAACATTGACACATATTGCACAAACTGCGAGTACATCGAACTCCCGAAACCTCGAAATTCAAAATCTCAAATCAGCATAGTTGGCCCGTCTGCAGTGTAGCTCCGTAAGGTAAGTGTGCGATAGTTACGGACCTTAGGGATAGGGTGCGGGTTAAGGTAAGTGCATAGATAGTAATGTATGTAAGGTTTAGTGTAGGGTTAGAAGTAGGGTTTTGTTAAGTGTATGTATATGGTTTATTTATTTTGTTTGGGTGGGTAGTATGTAGCGAGCGGTGGGGTTGGCCAACTATGCTGGTTTGAGATTTTTAATTTTACGGTTTCAGGCATTTGGTGTACTTGCAGTTTGCGCAATATGTGTTGACATTTACGTATTCGCTTAAACAGGCTTTCACAGTTCTAATATAGACCCTCCCCAGTGACACTTCAAAAGTTTTCAGCCATTGTATTCTGCTAGTGTTTCTGCTGGTAACCATTTGAAATGCCAGGACCCACTTTACTGAGTCCCATAATGTTGAGAATGAATGGCAATAAAATGTACTTAAATATAAGTTTGAAATGGCCATTTCATGGAACATTCCTTTTTCTCCAAGGTATGGTGATCTTGGAGTTAGTATATGTAAGATCAGGGCATGTTGAGGGCTTGTCCCCACATTAAGAGGTAAAGGGACTATATAGTGGTTTTACACCTCTGCAAAAGCATCTTTAAAGGAAGAGTGATGCTCAATATTCAGTCTCCTGCAGTTTCAGCATTTCCTTTTGGCATGTTTGCACTGGCTGTTACTAGTGATGAAATTTTAATCGACAGACATTTCTGCTGCCTGTGCACCATATGTGGGACTTACAAGGATGTGATGTCCTTTGCTAAACACAGGTGATGCAGGAGGTTCATCTCATGCTATCACAGTCCCCTCAGCAATGAAGGAGGGGGGATCCCCCCACTGTTAGGGTTGATGGCAATGCCACTGTGCCCTCTGTCTCTACATCACCGTGAAACTCTCGTTTTATCGATCTGAAAACTGAAATGCTTTATAAACATTTAGGGCCTCTTCTTCCAAGACATGCAGAAACAATATACTATACCTTTTCAGGATTCTCAGATATTCCACTCACAGCCAGTAATAAATCCAGTTTCTGAATCGCCACATTCCAGTTCTTGGAATTATTAATCTGTAGTCAAAACCTTCCTGGTGGCAGCAGTTATACAATTTCTTGAAATAAAGATTAATCCTGATACCATGACATTTGTTGCACCCAGCATGTTCAGATAACAAGAATGACACAAAATGCATGTGGCCAGCTTCATCAGCAGTGCAGGAAATTCAGGAACACTGATGGAGACTGAAGGCACCATTTCCATTACATCTAAACAAATTATCACTGTCATAGTTTGAATGCAAAATGAAACATAATCCCCCCATAAACTGTTTCCTGCACTCCTGGATTATACTTGCCTGTCATTCCTACCTCAGATATTTATTTATTTATTTATGTACTTATCTGATATCTGTTGACTGTGATATTTCTGACTGGTCAGATGCCTTTTTCAGTGGAGGCCGAAGGAGAAAAGCTCCAAAAGATACATACATGATATAATATGACAAAAGAAATGAAGCATAACAGTAATCACATACAATTATTTCCTATACATAATCACAGTACAATTGCTTACAGATATATACCATGAAGTAAGTTCAGAATAAAATATAGCATCACTTCAGGGCAAGACACCCTGTAGTATAGCCTATTTTTTGAATAAGTGTAGGATTAAAATAAAGTTATTTTTATTTTATTAAGATATGACTCACTCTCTTTCTTTCAGCTTTGTAGGTCAGCAGCCAATACACTAGTCATGTTTCCATCCCATAACTCTCTCCAAGATCCTTGCAAAGCTGTATCAATAAAAATATTTGGGCTACTTAGTGACACAACCCTTAGCTCACCTTCACTGCTTGCCAGGGCTCAGCAGAGTGAGAGCTTTACCAGAAAGGCTCATCCAGACTCTGCTACACTTTGCTGTGAAGGAAAGGTTAGTTTGCTTTTATTTTTTGTATTGCTTTATTGCCTTTCTATATTTTGAATACTGTGGTTTGTTTACTTTACCTTGTGTTTTACTTGTATTATACTTTAACAGCATATTAAAACTTCAAAAGAGACCACAGCTCTGTCTCTTCTGAGTCAGGCAGAATCCCCCCCCTCCCACCCAGTTACAGTTGTCTTGTTAAATACCACTGTCTTTCTAGTTGCCTGCCTCTTATGTTAATCTGACCATATATCTCATTTCCTCTCTACTTTCACTGGCTTGTGTGAGTAATCACAAAATCATCATTTTTTAAATCCCTCCCCTTCAACTATTTAAATTTATTGGCCATCCTACATTATTTCATAGTACCAGAATACAAAAGTGACCACCCCTTTCAACCCATCTTGCTGTTTTAAAAATAGTAACTCTCCACTAAACCTTAACTTTTTAAACAGGTAAAACTTAAGTTACCTACTTTCACATCTAACTTCTCTAGTGCACACTGCAGTGTGCATTTTTTTTCATCTTACCTTTAAGCATCCCTGTGACTAGCACTTTCTCTAATACCTGCTGGAAAGCACTAGGAAGCCTTAAATTGATACAAGCACTCAACTCTACTTGTTAATGAGAAATTAATAGTAGGCACTAACGCACTAAACAGCCTATAATTGCAAAGTACCTTGCTAAGGTAAGGGAAAACAGCTACTGTACTTTACAAAAAAAAAAAAAAAAAGCACCAAACCAGGCATGTCCAAGGGTCAGCTTCCGGTGATTTCTCCTGTCCACCTGGTGAATCTGGGCATACTGGGGCAATGCAGCAATTGCCTCATGTACACAGACAACCATCTCCTCCTACCACCCAACACTACAACCTGTGAGAGATGCACTTACATAGCCAAAATGGAAGCAAAGCTCTCTCCACCCAAGATTGTGCTAGACAGTCAAGAGGAGAAGGTTAACAACCACACTACACCTCAAGCAACACATAGCCCTTCTAAACCCACACCACCAACACCCACATATAGCAACACTAGATCCACATATGCAGAGTCCCTTAACTGTAACCTGCCCAAGCACCAAGGACCTCTGAAGTTGAAACTCAAACAAACACCAATCACAACCAATGTGTCACATAGTTCACAACACCAGTGTACCACCCATCAACAGCCCTAAGGCAAGACAATGTACCTAACACTTTAGTCATAGGTGACTCTATAGTCCGGCACACTGATGTCCCTTTCACCAGTTTGAACAATGAGAAAATTACAGTCAGCTGCCTGTCAGGTACCAGGATCCACCACATAACACATGCACTCAAGTCACTCCACAACAAGTACAGATATGACTCTGTCATTGTCCATGTTGGAGTGAATGACTTGAGACATACCTCCCTGGACTACATGAAACGAGACATGGAAGAGCTCTCGGATCATGTGGCCCAGGCAGGTATGACCCTAGCCCTGAGTAGCATCCTGCCTTCACCCAGAATGATACCACAATATAAGGACAAAATTATTGACTTCAACAATTAGCTAAGCTTCTGGTGTCATTCAAAGGGGATCCAGTATCTGCCTGTCTGGGACGACATGATTGACAGACCACAATGCTTTGCCAGAGATGGTCTGCACCTGTCACCCCTGGGATTCAGGTTACTGGCTAAGGCTCTTGCCACCCCTATAGTGCCTTTTTTAGGCAAAGTTCAAAGGACAAAACCACCACTGTAACAGGTACAAGCATGCAAAATCTGAAGGTAATGCTACTCAATGCTTGAAGTCTAAACCTCAAAATGCACTCTCTCGAGGCACTCCTAAAAATGGAGAACATCGATATCTGTGCAGTAACTGAGACCTGGTTCAAGGCTCCAGAGAGCACCCCTGCAATACCAGGCTACAACTCTTACCACACGTTTCAGCCACCAAACCTGGACCGAAACACTAAAGGTGGAGGAGTGTCAATATTCACCAAGGATATTCACACCACCAGGTTAGTTGCCCAACACAATGTGTCTGAAATTCTCCAGGTTCAACTAACACTAGGTAAGACTGCAATCCAAATTGTAGCTTGCTACAGATCCTCCACCATACCCCAAGATTCTCACTACACCTTTCTAAACATACTGGAAAATATTAAGATAGAACCAAACACCCTAATACTGGGTGATTTTAACTACCCTGCCATTAACTGGGAAAACTACTCATGTACCAACACCTTTGCCCAATGGTACTTGGAATTCATAAATTCCAACACCCTGGATCACCTAATCCATACTCCCACCAGGGGCTCCAATATCCTAGACCTGGTCATTACCAACATGGGAAATCGATGCTCCACACCTATGGTCAGCCCCTCGTTAGTCAGGTCTGACCATAAGCTAATCACCCTTAACATCCACATCCCACCCCCACCCCCCCAGTAAGGAAACCTCCATAAAAAACTTCTCCAAAGCCAACTTCATGCTACACAAGTCAGAAGTGACAAACGTCATGACACCCATGCAGATGGGAACTGAAAGTTCAACTGCTGAATCCTACACTAAGGCACTGTACAAGCACATCCACTCATGCATGAATTGTGCCATCCCAAATAGAACAAAGATGCTCTCATCCAAAAAAGGAAGCCAATCTGGTGGTCCCCTGCCATAAACAAACTTTACAATAAAAGGAAGAAACTGAAGCAGAAAAGAGGAAAATCCCAGGATGCAAAAAACTCCCTTACCAGCCTCAGTAAGAAACTGAGATCCCTCATAAAATCCTCCAAAGCTAGTTACGAAAATAAAATTGCCAAAGATTCCAAAGACAACCACAAGGCATTCTATAACTATGTCAAGAATCTAAATGGCAATGCTCAGATCTGCTCTGAGCTAAAACAGAATGGCATTAAATATACTGATCCCAAGGATATTGCCAATATCCTGGCAGATCGATTCAGTGCCACCTTCACCCCCTTCTCACCCCCTAAATGGCCCATCTCAATACCGGAAGATTGCCAAATTCCAGTAATAATGGCCACACGGGTAAAAAACACACTCTCCAAAGCTAAGAATACAGCATCCATGGGACCAGATGACATCCCGGGCTGTGTACTACATAAACTACAATATGAACTGGCACCTCACCTAAGTGTCATGTTTAATCATAGCCTCACCTCAGGTTTCGTGCCCACTGAGTGGTGCAGAGCTACAGTTATCCTACTCCACAAGGGGGGATCCACCTTGGATCTCGGAAACTACCGTCCCATCAGTCTGACAAGCCTTATCTGCAAGGCCATGGAGCATATTATCATGGAAGACATTGGCAACCTTCAAACACTGGACCCCACCCAATTTGGGTTCGTGAAGGGCCGATCTTGTCTCCTGAACCTGATTGACTTCTTTGAATCAGTCTCCAGAGCCATGGACAAGGGTAAGGTGGTCCACACAGCCTATCTAGACCTTGCCAAGGCCTTTGACACCATCCCTAACTCTGGAATCATAGATAAACTTACTAAGCTGGGCATTAATCCCTACGTCACCCAATGGGTTGCTAACTGGCTTACTGATAGAACCCACACTGTAAAAGTAGCCGACTCCAAATCCAGTTCCAGACAAGTGACAAGTGGAGTACCTCAGGGTTCAGTCCTGGGACCACTCTTGTTTGGCATCTACTTCTCTGAAGTACAGGCCAACACTAAGGGACTCTGGCTAACAAAGTTCGCAGATGACTGCAAACTGGGAGCCATTATTAAATCCCCAAATGATGTGGATACTCTACAAAAGGGCCTTACAGAAACAGATGCTTGGTGCCAGAGCCATGGGCTCAAGCTCAATGCCAAGAAATGTATAGTTATCCCCTTTGGGAAAAAACATGTATCCATGAATTACCATATAGGTGGTAGTACACTAAACACCAAAAGTGTGATAAGAGACTTAGGGACACAGGTGGACAGTGGTCTCACCTTCGATAACCACATCGCCACAACAGTCAGGAAATCCTTCTATGTGGCACACCTCATCACTAAGGGCTTTTCATCCAGAAAAAAGGAGGTCATTGTCCCACTGTAGTCATCCCTCATTAGGCCCATTATAGAATACAACACCCCGTTTGGTATGTACCTCTCAAGACATCTGCAACAACTGGAAAGGCCGCAGAAATACCTCACTAAAAGAATCATAGCCCTAGAGCAGATGCCCTACGCTGACCACCTTAAAAAACTCCAGCTATACTCTGTCGTATATCATCGACTCAGAGGCGATCTCTGCTTAACATACAAGGCCATGTCAAACCCAGAGCTGTTGGACATGCTACACTTAAAGAAATCCCAATCCCTCAGAGACACATGCTCCAGGGATCTAAACCTTGTCATCACAATAAACAAAACATGCTGGAGGGATAGGTTCCTGACCCAGAGACTCCCCAGACCCTGGAATAGATTGCCTATACATGTCAAGCAGAGTGCCTCTTTGGCCCTCTTCAAATGGAACCTTGACGATTGGATGGGAGAAAGGAAATTAACCCCGGGGATCACGTCAGTCGCCCTGTTAGACAGGGGTCCAGGGAAGTAAATAGTATGGGAAGAAATAGCCAGGAAATTGTTATGGCTAGGCTTGCATAGGCCCTAGGGCTGATAGTCTAGTACCAACCTATGAACCTAAGTTTGTTAGAGCAGGTTACTCAATCACAATAGTCAAATGACAGCTGAGGGAATCAAACTCACCACAAGAGCTACCGCTCACAAACTTAACACCTTATACCAACTGCCAGATAAAGAATAGATCATGCACTATATATAACTTACTACAGCTGTATGACATCATTTTAAACAATTTCTTTCAAAATTCGCATTACTTGATAAACACATTTGTGGTGGCAGGGAGTAGAGTAACAGGATATGCTGCAGTCTACATAGTATAAAGTTATGTGTGTTGTCTATGATCCGTGCTGTTTGTTAGCTATTGTCTGTTTCATATGCTCTTTCACTACTAAAATCAGTTAGTTTAGTTGTAAAATGAGAATGGTACCATACGTTTATTCCATTCTAAGAGACAAACATTAATTTTCTTATTTTTTTCTTTCATATTATTTATTTTTAAATAAACTTTTATTAATTTCAACATAAACACGTTCCATTTTAAATCTCTTCTTTGAATGTGATATGATTGATTGTCTGTTTTACTTTTGGATTACTGGGGTTATTGTGCAAGTTAAGTGTTGTTTATAGAACAGAGTTAGTTGAGCATGCCACCAGCATCAGTAAAGTACCAACTAGGGTCTAGTGTCTCTTATCAGATAAGTGACTCCCTACACTGTCTTTATACCAAAAGTCTAATACACCACTGCTGCAATGAATGTATTATTTATTTGCTAAACAGATGAATGAAATGCTACGGAGCACCATTTCTGGTGATTAATCAAACCAAATGTAACAAGATACAGCAATACAGTGACAGAAATGGGCAGGTCAGCACAGCGGTTTTGAGCTTATTTAAGACTGATAGTCATGATTTGTGGAGTGGAGTGGCCACTGAAGAAATTTGTACATGGGGAAATCACCCACCCCATGCAGGGAGCTATACCCCAACCCCCACCCTTATGTATAGGGCTATACCTCAATCCCCACCCTCATGCAGAGTGCTACATCCTTGTACCATTTATTAGAGATAAAACTGAGGCAGTCAAACTATTCAATTGATCAGACTCATCCAAGCTTGCTTTTATTAGTTTTTTGTTGAGGAAGTAAACATAGTTCAGAGAATGAATGCAAATATAAGTCAGAGAAAAGGGATGTATTGACTGTTTGATGCAGTTTAATGACTAGATAAAGCAGGAAAATTTCATATTATAATCTGAAAAGCAACATAAAATAAACAATGGTTCTGTACCAGGGATTTAAACTAAAATGTTCGAAGAAGGCACTCATATTTGAATGTTTTTCAAGTCAAAGGATGAATGAGTTGGGTAGATTCTAGGGCAAAATAGTTTCACATTGCTATTAGCTCCATACCTAACCGAGTAAGGCAGGCTGACTCAGGGCAATCAAGGAGCAACATACCCTTCGGAGGGGCTTTCACAGTGACATTGCATTGAAATGCATACTTGTTCTTTTACTGGTAACCATTTAGTTCCTTTAAGAGTAATGTGGGGGGGAGCTGCTTCTGAGATGAGACTCATGACTCAACAGATTTTATTAAGAAATATCTGAAGGTGAGAAAGACTGCCCCAGGAGGTGTAAACAGTGATGCAAAGCCCATACTCGGGTTAGGCAGTGAATGCCATTTTCACAAACACTGCTCTGGATTCCAACTAACCTTACAGTAGGCACCTGTGCACCTTTCTGTTTCAGGCAAAGTCATCCCACAAGATTGTTAACAGGTCAGCAGATAAACTCACAAGCAATATTTAACATAATTGGTATGGTAAACTTTAACACACTTTCTAAAGATATGTAGTCTGAATCTAGTTTTAATAAAAATAAACTGCTCTACAGAAAAGGCTGCATATTTACCCCATTCAAGCATATCCGTGTGCCCATATTACACAGAGTGTAGTTGGGTTTCGGAGCAGCTGCCGGACAGTTTGGAGCCATACCACTGCAAAAGCTCTTCAGGGCACACTCTGACTCCCTTTGGCACATTTGACTGGAAGGTTTAAAGTCACACTCATGACTGCAACATACGCCTTGGCTAGGGCTGCAAGATAAAGAAAAGATCTGTATCTCAACTTAAAATGACAGTGCAAATGCAGGTATTGTTTTCAGATTTAACATTATATATTGGTAAATTAATGATCACTGCTATTAGTTCTTCAACTATCACATTCTTCTTTGACATTTTATAAGTATCTATTACATTATTCCCCCTTTAAACTACTTGCAGTTCTGCTTGCATGTGTTTTGCCAGGAACACTCTCCAGTGATGATGTTTATTTACAGGATGCCAGTTGGGACATTGTGCAATGGAAATGCAAAATAATATATAATGTATACCAGAATACGATTGATGATAAAAATGGAGGATCATAGCACAGACACATGCACATGCCATTTGTTTGGGATTACAAGGTGTCTAACACCTCAGATAGCAGTCCTGCAGGAATTAATGATGGGCTGTTGATTATACTGCCTTCCTACCTGTGTGTTATATATTCTTCTCAAGGATATTGTGCCTCTGCAAATTAAGAACGCTGACACACTTGGCTACAGTCTGTGCTAACTAATGGTGAACACTGCATGATAACTAACTTTGAAAGAGACTCTTATTTTTGGTTTAAAAAGTGATCACTTTTAAAAGATTAAACTTATTAATAGTCAAGTTGTTGCTCAAAGGAAACTAGCCATGAAAATGCCATTCCAGGACTATGTTACCATTTTATTCACCCTAACCAAACAAAATGGCTAGAATTGCTGCATATGGGGCTATGAGTAGATTGAAATGAGCAAGACTGTGATCTTATTTTCTGAAGTTGAGCAGTTATTATTCTGCCATTGCAGCACTAATGTATTTTTATGAAGCAAGTTGGAAAACAATTACTGTGGCTAGTGTTTGAATGAAACAAGGTTGAAAGACATTATTGTGACCATTGTTGTTTTATCACAATCATTCAAAAAGTGAGTATTATTTCTGGGTATGGGGGCTGTCTGTGGATGACAGTGACTGAACCTATTGTCATTTGCTGCCATTAAACAGTCATTTTTCTGGCTTTGCAGTGTGAGTGTGCATTTGTGTGATACCATTGGAGTACTTTACTGTAGTCATTTTTAAAATCAAATCAGAGAGCTGAGGTATACACAGCCAATAAAGTGGCAGTAAGTGATGAGTATGGGGCCTGTCTGTGGATGAAATGACTGTGTGTGTTTGTGTGTGTGTGTTTGTGTGTGTGTGTGTGTGTGTGTGTGTGTGTGTATGACTACTGGGCTACCTAATAGCAATAGTTGAGAGCAGTTAAAGAAACAGCATGTTAGTACTGAAGCACAAGGATAACTGGAAAAAACAAACAATTCCAGACAAGTGTGAATACACTTATAATTTCAACTTACAAAACTGACTGAAATATAAGGTAGCAAACACATAATACCTATAGGATCATAGGAGTTTACTAGGCTATTAACTCGGTGGTCATTACAAGCCTAGCCATTTCATCCCAATGTAATATCATAGATACACTAGCCCATACCCAGGATTGCATTTAGTAATGACTGCCCATGTCCAGGAGGGTTGTAGGCACTATCCCAGTAAGAATGTACAGTGCCCAATCAACTTGTCCAGGTTCTTTCTGAACAGTGTCATAGTGGTGGTCTGTTTTACATGAATTGGTAGCCTATTCCAAAGATGCAGCAGTTGCTGGGACAACAAATCTGTCCCTCCAGCATGTCCTATTTAAGTCACAGGTCATATTTAGTTCCCTGGAACAGGTAGTCCTAGTCCAGTTTGATTTACGGATGTGCAGTAAGTTCATTAGGTTTGAGTCTGAGATAAATCTGTAAGCCAGGCATAAGTCTCCCCTTTGAAGTCTATATGATACAGAGTATAGTGACAGGGACTTTAGTTGGTCTGTGGAAGGCACGTGCTGGAGTCCCTTGATCTTCTTTGCTAGAAACATCTGAGGTCTCTGCAATTGCTGCAGGTGCTTTGTATGGTACATGCTGAATGGGGCATTATACTCAATTATGGGCCTAATTAGTGCTGAGTATAGAGTAGTTATAACCTTCTTTGCTCTCAAGGCGATGCCTTTACTAATCAAATGTGCTATGTAGAAAGCCTTCCTTACTACAGTAGACACATGGTGGTCAAATTTAAGTCGCGGTCAACCTGTGATCCTAGATCCCTTACCACTTCATAGGTACTTTGGGTATTGTGATTTGATAGTGTGCAGGGACGTTGTTTTGACAAAGGGAATGATGGTGCGTATCTTTGCATTCAGTTTAAGACCATGACTGAGACATCAGTCATTGGTCTGCGTAAGACCCTTGTGGAGTATACTGACATAATTTGGGGATTCGATAATTGCATCTAGTTTGCAGTCGTTTCCAAACTTGGTCAGCTACAACCCCTTAGTTTTGGACTGAACTTCTGAGAAGTATATACCAAACAGTAGGGGAACCAGCACTGACCCTTGTGGCACACTGCTGGTGACAGGTCTGCTGGTTGATGTGGAATCACCCACTTTGATAGTGTGTGTCTGGTTTCTGAGCCAGTTGGCAAACCATCTTACAATAAAGGGGGTTACATTCAGTTTGCTAAGTTTATCGGTAATGCCAGAGTGTGGGATTGTGTTGAAAACCTTTGCCAAGTCGAGGTTTGATGTGTGCATAGATTTGTCCTTGTCAATGGCCCTGGTCACATTTTTGAAGAAATCCACCAGATTTAACAGGCAGGATATGCCCTTGACAAAGCCAAATTGGGTTGGATCCAGGGTTTGGAGTTCACTTATGTCCATAATGATATGCTCCATGGCCTTACAGATGAGGCTGATCAGGCTTATGGGTCTGTAATTTCCTGGGTCTGTTGCTAGGCCACCTTTGTAGAGGGGAATAACTGCTGCTGTTCTCCATTCCATAGGAACAAAGCCTGTGGTTAGGCTTTGACTGAAAAGGGTACTTAATGGTGATGCTAGTTCATGTTTTAGCCTGTTTAGAAGACAGCCTGTGATGCCATTTGGTCCCATAGAGGCTTTGTTTTTTGCGCTGGACAAGGCTTTAATGACCTGCTCTTCAGGGGGTTGTGACAAGGTTTGTGATAATTTTAGCAGGGATAAGTTAGTGAAATTTTCACCAAACATATCTGCTAGCAGATTTGCTATCACTGTGGCATCAGTGTGTGTGTGATACCATTGGTCACTAGTTCTGCACATGCTTGGTTCTTACCTTTTAGGCTATGTACATAGCTGTAAAAGGCCATATGGTTATTCTTGGTTGTGCTTGCTAGGTTTTTCTCAAATATGCCCTTAGAGGATTTGCCATGTTGTCTTATTTGCCTGTTGAGGCTGAGGAGGATGTTTTTTCCATTGCTGGGGCCTTGCTTTTGCCTTCCTGGACAGGAACCTTTTTGTGTTTATTGTAAGGTTTGTTGATGCTATATGTCCGCCATGGCAACTTGTTTTTACTTGGGGATTTTCTCTGAAACAGCTGTGTCTCTACACTTATACAAGTGATTGTACAGGGCTTTAGTTTAAGCTTCGGTGTAGTTGCCACTTCCAGCTGGGGGTGGGACTAGGGGGGTACAGTTTGCCTTGGTGAAGTTTTTAGTTTTACTTCATATTTTTTACATCCTCTAAAGAGCACACACAGACAGACACACTCACACACATTATTTCAGTCTACATAATGCCCATGACTAATAGCAAAAGTGCCTTTTGAGAATGCCTGTAAACATTTACCATATGGGGTGAGTAAGCTTTCACTGGCCTATTCTCAGAAGCTCTCCGTATATGTCATTGCTAACAGCAGATACCTTCCATTTCTTCCTTGACAGTTTGTTTTTCAGGGGCTGCAATCTAAAGACTTCTAGGGTCAGACCACAGTACAGTTATCAGGGTTCAAGAATAAGTGGGAATAAATAATGCTGAATAAGTGGTTGAAGGGAATGCTTCTTTACATCTCAGAGAACTGGAAATATTCTACTTTTGCACTCAGCAATAACATGGTGTGGAGCAGTTGCACTTATATAACTCTGACATGGTGTGGAGAAGTTGCGCCTTTATAACTCTGACATGGTGTGGTGCAGTTGCACCTTTCTAACTCAGACATAGTGTGGTGCAGTTGCACCTTTCTAACTGTGACATGGTGTGGTGCAGTTGCACCTTTCTAACTCAGACACGGTGTGGAGAAGTTGCACTTTTATAACTCTGACATGCTGTGGAGAAGTTGCACTTTTATAAGTCTGACATGGTGTGGAGAAAGTGCACTTTTATAAGTCTGACATGGTGTAGAGAAGTTGCACTTTTATAAGTCTGACATGTAGAGCAGTTGAACCTTTATAACTCTGACACAGTGTGGAGAAGTTGCACTTTTATAACTCTGATATGCTGTGGAGAAGTTGCACTTTTATAACTCTGACATGCTGTGGAGAAGTTGCACTTTTATAAGTCTGACACAGTGTGGAGAAGTTGCACTTTTATGTCTGACATGGTGTGGAGAAGTTGCACTTTTATGTCTGACATGGTGTGGAGAAGTTGCACTTTTATAAGTCTGACATGGTGTAGAGCAGTTGCACCTTCATACTTTGCAGCATACTTATACAATTATATCCAAAAAATTGAATCTCAAAACCAGTTTTGCAGATCAGTAAACTTGAATGAACAAAGCTGTAATGGAATAAATAATTCTATAAATGTATTTATTTCCTTGCATATTTTACCAGATTTACTACACATTTTGGGAGTATTTTACAATAAGGATGAAGAAAAAAAGGAAAATAAAGAAGTGTTATTGGCCTAAGAAATTTTCCTTCCAGTAGGAAGACATTTCTTCACAGATATTTAAACCATCATTAATGTTCTCTTATAATGCTACAAAAGGATAGCAAAATACAGCCAGCTACAGTCATGTGTTGCTACATTTTCACAAGCAGAGCTGAAATCACCAGTGCAATGCCATGCACTGCATGTTGTAAACTGCTGGAAAGGAACAGCAAGTTAAACTAGCATGCTTTGACTTATTCTGGGCATGGCCTCTACTCTGTCAATATTTATTCTGCTCACAAAGCCAAAGTAGGTATGCAGAAGTCACAGGAGCTCTCCATGATTTGAGAATCTTCATTACAGCTGGAACGATAGTCATAGTAAATAGTTTATTTTTATGCTCTTCATAATTCTGTGAGAATAACAGTAAAACACAGGCTATCAATTTAAATAAGCCTTGCAAGATCATCTTTTCAATCTCCTGTCACTGACCTTTTTTCGTTACAGGATACTCATTAAACCTGCACTTGTAATCATGCAGTTAGGGCATCTACTGCTACAGTCTGGTCAACAGTATGATAAATACAGTTGTACAAAGTGCACATCACACTATATTCTTGTTCTCACTGGCTTTATCCTATGTGTGACTATTACCACAAGTATTTCTGAGCAATGATTTAATAGATTATTTAATGGAACATCAGTCTTGCAGGGCCAGCAGCAGTTTAGATTTAACTGAAGAGAAACATCCAACAAAAAGAACATAAATTGCACTTAAAATTTGCCCCATCCTACTGTCCTTCAGACACTGCAGTAGAATTTAATTTATTCATCTGGCCACAGAACTGGCCCACTACTGCAGGTACTGACGAAAACTGGTGTACCACAAACTGGGACTTCTTGTCTGAGGAAAACTGGTGCACCACAAACTGGGACTTCTTGTCTGAGGAAAACTGGTGCACCACAAACTGGGACTTCTTGTCTGAGGAAAACTGGTGCACCACAAACTGAGACTTTTTGTCTGAGGAAAACTGGTGCACCACAAACTGAGACTTTTTGTCCAAGGAAAACTGGTGTACCACAAACTGGGACTTTTCGTTGGAGGAAAAGTGGTGCAACACAAACTGGGACTATTTGTCTGAGGAAAACTGGTGCACCACAAACTGGGACTTTTTCTCTGAGGAAAACTGGTATACCACAAACTGGGACTTTTTGTCTGAGGAAAACTGGTGCACCACAAACTGGGACTTTTTGTCCAAGGAAAACTGGTGTGCCACAAACTTGGACTTTTTGTCTCAGACACGACTTGTCTCAAATAATTTCTTACCACACAGTAATCTCAGATGTTAAATAGCTTGTACCAGTCAGTCCTCCAGTCATGACCAGTTTGGCACGTGTAGAGATTTGTAAAATAAATAAATAAATTATCACAGGTGTCTTTTCTGAGATGGTCAGCCAAGTTTATCTCTGGATTCCTATCAAGAATATAAATGAACTGATGCCCATACAATTACACGTCTGCATAGTTCATCACCTATACTTCCTGACCCCATTTCCTGATTCACAGTTTAGTCAATGACCATTTTGCACTTGCACGTTCCACATGTCAGGAATATTTAATGATCCTGGATAAGGAAAATGACAGAAGGAACCACAGTGAGGCAATTCACTAAAAGCAGTTCCTATGGTTAACATCAAGATAAAAAGTGTCAGGAGATTACCAGAATATACAACTGGACAAATGGAGTTAGCTTGTCTCTACTGGATACCCTCTTCATTATAGATGAACATATCTCTGAATTTTCTAAGTTTCCTACTATATTATTGAATAGACATGCCCCTGTTAGAGTAACGTGAGCCAAAGTTAAAACCTTTCCCTGGATAAGTATTATATTCAAGCATGCTCTGATGGAAAAGGACATGTTTGGCACTATATAAACATGAAGGAGATGAACTTTCTAGAAACAAATACAGGAAGTTACTTTAAAGTGTTGACAAGCTTATCTGCAATTTAAAATAATAATAATAATAATAATAGGTTCATAGGTTCATAGGTTTATGCTAGGCTATCTGCCCTAAGGCATTTATAAGCCTAGCCCAAATTATTGTGGCTTACGCCACCCCTTATATGAAAAAATACTGTGCCCATTAGTTTGTTGTGCCTCTGTCCAGCAGTGACCCAGAGATGATTCCGGGTAAACCTCGATCTCCCATCCACAGGTCTAGATTTCTCTTGAACAGAGTCAGCGAGGTGCTCTGCCTCACATGGACGGGATTTTATTCCACAGCATAGGAGTCTCTGAGTGATAAATCTATCCCTCCAGCATGTCCTATTTATATCCGCTTGCTCTAGTGGTTTTGGTGGATTTGGATTTTAAGGTGGAGCATGTCCATTAATTCCGGGTTGGACATGGCCTTGTATGTCAGGCACATGTCACCTCTGAGCAGATGGTATGCGACTGAATAGAGCTGGAGTTTCTTCAATCTGGCAGCATACGACAGATTTTGGTTATCCTTTTGGTGAGGAACTTTTGGGTCTCTCCAATTGCTGCAGATGTCGGGTGAGATACATCCCGAATGGGGCATTGTACTCGATCATTGGTCTGATAAGTGAAGAGTACAGGGGAACAATGACCTCACTAGATCTGGATGTGAATCCCTTCATGATCAGGTGGGCAATGTAGAAGGTCTTTCTAACCACTTTAGCAACGTGAGTGTCAAAAGAAAGGCCACTGTCAACCTGAGTCCCCAGGTCCCTGATAACCTCTTCTGTGCTTAGTGGATTGCCACCTATATGGTAGCTTGGGGTTACCTTGTTTTTGTTTAACTTCAGGCCATGGCTCTGGCACCAGCTATGTGTTTCCGTGAGTCCCTTCTGAAGGATATCTGTGTCCGATGCACTTTCCACTATGGCCCAGTTTGCAGTCATCTGCAAACTTTAGTCCTCCCATGTTGGCCTGTACTTCTGAGAAGTAGATGCCAAACAATACTGTGGGACACCACTTGTGACCGGCTTGGAGTCTGACACAGCGCCAGCAACTCTAACCCTGTGGGTTCTGTCCTTAAGCCAGTTTGCAACCCATCTTGTGACATATGGGTTTACATTTAAGCTGGTAAGTTTTTCTACAATAGGTCAAGGTAGGCTGTATGGACTGCCTTTCCCTCATCAATGGCCTTGGTGACTATTCCAAGTTCAAAAGGCATGATCTTCCCTTGACAAAGCCAAACTGGGTTGGGTCCAATGTCTGCAAGTCCCCTATATCTTTGTTTATGAGCTCCATTATGATCCTCTCCATAGCTTTGCAGACTAGACTTGTTATTACCAGGGTCCGTGAGGCGCCACCTTTGTGAGTGGGACCACAGTTGCCGTATCCTGTGGTAAGGCTGAGATTAAACAGCTGCCTTATGTGGGTTTAATTCCTCATTTGGGGACACCATCCGGTCCCATTGATGCTGTGTTTTTAGCTTTAGAGAGCAGCCATTTGAGATGTCCTCCTTTAGGGGAGAGGGGGAAGTTTGCACTGAACCTGTCTGCCAGTATGTTGGCAATGTCTGTGGGTTCAGTGATTTTTGTATCATTTTGGACTAATTCTGAGCATATCTGTGAGTTTCCACCCAGGTTCCTAACATAGCTGAAAAAGGCCTTATGATTGTCCTTTGAATCCATGGCAATTTTTCTCTCAAAATTGGCCTTAGTTGATTTTATGAGTGTTTTTACTAATAATGATCAGGGTGACTTATTTTGTTCTATCATGTAATAGCTTTCTCCTCTTATTGTAAAGTTTGTTAATGGCTGGGGTCCACCGAAAGAGTCTTGGTTTTATTTGGGATTGCCTGATCCATGCAGTCCTGGAGGTGTTCATAGAAGGCATTTGTTAGTGTGAAGTTTGCTTTAGAGAAGTTCTTCACTATGGTCGTGAGATTAGTTTATGATCAGATCTCACCAATGATTTGTCCCCATGTTTGTGACAATGAGATCTAGTATATTTTCTCCTCTCGTGGAACAGTAACTAGCTGTTCCATGGCATTTGAATTTATGAACTCCAGGAAAAGTCTCCCAATATGATGGTGTTTGGAGATACATTTATACCCTCCAGTGTCTTCAGGAAGGCTGTGAGTTTTGCCTATGGTTAGTTGCACCTGGATGGTTTCCGAAGCTTCATGCGTTGCCACCAACCTGGAGGTGTGAGTATCCTTTATGAATATGGTAATAATAATAATAATAATAATAAGAATAAGAATAAGAATAATTTAGAAGCAACAACTTGCTAAACATCAAGACTGGGAACTAAGCATTCCATCTCAATTTTGAAAACGAACTAATAACCTCATTAGGCAAGACAAAGCTTTTCTAGTCTCCCAAATTGGTGACAAAGATTCATTAGATATTGTGGAAAACTTCATTAAATAAATAACTAATGGATGCCGGATTGACCAGTAGCACACCAGCTTTTATTAAACTGTCTCACAGTAAGCACAGTTTTCATAAATACTTCATCATACTGTGAGAAACCAATTAAATCAAACTTAAGTTCGTAGGTAAGTACTAGGCTAGCTACCCTTGCTGCTCGTTTTAAGCTTAGCCAATTTCCCTTTTGATGCATGAGTTTCAGGTATATGTTGTGAGACAGACGAAGGGGAGAGAGAGGGGTGAAACTTGAGTTGACTTTATTGGCCAGAGGTTAGCTATATCTTCAACCTCAGTTTAGGTAACATCATTCACAATCAGCTCAGTGCACTGCTGCATTGTGCTTTTGAGATTATAAACATTGCTAAAAAGGTCTTGGGCAGCTATTTCAACCTCAGGCTTGACTTTGATGAATTTTATTAAGCTCCTGAGTTGTTTTTCAATGACAACTGCTCTATCATTCTGAGAATTACTTTTCTCATTTTTGGTCAAAATTCCCTTCTGTTTATTGTAACACCTGCTGATATTATGGTAAATCAATTTAATGATTAATAACCTCAGTTTCTGGAAAATGCCAAAGTTCAAACATACATGACATTTATATTCCTCAGGAGGTCTCCTTCCCTATGTCTCAAGTGCACATAATCTAATATAAAAAAACAGAAAAAAAATAAGAATGTACCAGTTATTTTGTGTAATGCTGTTAATACTATCTGAATCAACAAGTGTTAAACATAGCAAGAAATCTCTGTTGTTTTATTATTATTGGTAACTATAGCTTCAAAATATACAATAAAAGGCTTATACCTGTCTCTGCTGTCAGATGTAACTTGTAATCATTTCTCCTATTACAGACCCTGAGTAACTTCTATCGCAAAACTTCCTCATGAAAATCTTCACTGCTATAAAATGTACCATTGACTGTTAACCAGCTAGCTCTAATAACCTGAGCCTTGACTATCTTTTTCTTTCACTGTAAAAGGTGCATACTATTACGACACTAACAGTTATTACTGCTGGGGCTTTCTTGTGTATATTTAATACAAGGCCTCAGTATCCTGATTCCTTATATATAAAGTGGAATTTGGAACTTTAATGGTAAAGAAATGCCGTGATTGGTGAATTTGTAAGAATTAGTATGGAATAAGGGTACAAACAAAGTATTAAGGAGCCAATGAGAACTGTAAATCCTTGATGTATTGTGGGTAAAAGCAGACACTGTAGTACACAGGTATGATATTCTTCCCAGACTTCAGAAGTCAGATCATTATACTATTAAATGGGTAATAAAAGCAAAGTATGATACAAACACAACAATGGTCAATAGTTTTAGAAAAGTATATTATAAGGCTGATTACAAGCTAATAAACAGTCAACTAAAGGAATGGAATTGAGGAGAAAAATGTTGTCATATTTCTGATTTATGGGATATATTTTATCATTTTATTAATGAAATAATAGGCAAATATATATCCAATGTCGTTGGGAGGCAGAGAAGTTCTATATGTTCACAGTAGACAATGAAATTGGAACAAAGTAAAAAGAGAAATAACTGTCTATGAAGGGTTTATAATAGGAGTCCTAGTCAAGTAAGTAAAAATAGGTGTGCTAAGGCTAGAATCAGTCTTAGGAAGTTGTGTTCCCGAAGACGTGAGTTTGACAAAGAGCTAGTAGAGATGATCATAAATAATGAAAAGGCTTTGTACAAGCATTTCAGGAGATATAGAACTAATTCTCATACTACTGTGAGGATTGTAGAAAATGAGGTCCCTATAACTGATCTTATTATTCTGCAAAATACGTTTTTGGGAAACTTTATGGCATCATTGGCATTATAGACTGTCAACACAAGGCTGATATGTTATTCAGTCAGGACAAGTGTCTGTAGCTAACAGAAATAGCTAACAGAAATAGCTACAGAGGGGGCTTGTAAAACTATTATGTCATATTTGTCAGCCGGCCCATATGGATTGAATGGCTTGGCTTCTTCTTTATGAACATAACAGACCAAATAGTAGAATGTTTGTAATATCTGTTTCAGGAATTATTAATAACAGAATTTGTTCTTGGGGTCTGGAGAGAGCCATTATTTGTTCCAATCCAGAATATATTTGTATCTCTAGTTTGGTGGACTACTATTGTTCCATAAGCTTGATCTGTATATTAGGGAAGTGTTTTGAGCGAATTTTGTGTGACATCTTTTCGGACACCCTCATTTCTTGTAAAGATGTCTACTAACACAGATTTACAGAATGAAGATCCTGATTGACTAACTTAATTATATTTTACCACCAGTTTGGGAGGAGACTGATTCAGGATTGCCTGTTGAGGTTCATTACTTGGACCTGGCTAAGATCTCTTAGCATAATGAGTAGAATAAATATAAACAGCTATGCAGAGAGTGGTTACAGAATAGGAAATGTAGAGCTAAAATACGTGAAGTTATATCTGAGACTAGAACAGTAGAAAGTGGGGTTCCACGGGATTATGGACTTGGCACATTTACCTTCTTCATGGCTGCTGATTTTCCATTCTTAAGTATTATATGGGTGAGCACATTTGCAAATGAAATGAAAGTTGAGTCCATAGTCATGAATTTAAAAGATGAGTACAATGTGAAGGGATTTATGGACATGCTAGATACATGGGGTAGTATAAAGAATACGGAGTTTAATGCTAAACAATAAAATATACACTTTGGGGATAAAATCCCTTGTCATCTTTTCTTGTTAAATTATGTGTTATTAGGATAAGTGGATAATAAAAAGTTACTGGGAGTGATGTTTGAAAAAAATTACTTGTATTACTGTATTATTAGGGACATATTCTAATCAATAACTATTAGGGACAAGGTTATTGATACCAAATACTGTGCATTAGTCTAATCATATATTAATCAAATGAAAATAGTTGAAAGAATTCAAAGGTTTTAAACAAGATAGATTATTAAACTAACAAAAAAACATAGGTACAGGCAAGGCTAGAGAAATTGTCTAGTAAAAGAGTTGTAGCTAATTTAGGTATTAAAATTCAGGAACATTCATGTAGATTAGGATGATGGTGGAATGCTTTACCTCTGCAAATTAGAAGACTGGGCAACTTTATGTGCTTTTTTTTTGGGGGGGGGGTTGGACTGCTGGCTGAGGACAAGAATTTATGATGCAACATTAATTTGTGGCAAACTGTTTAAAGGCCTGCAGTAGGCTTTGAATTTAATCAGTCTGAACAATGGAAAATGAGTATACTGCAAAATCCAATTTGCTAATATTGTTTCAAAATCATATGCAAAAGTGAATTTCATATAATTAGTACATTGGATCAAGTGTAGCTTAAAAGCCCCAACACATATATTGCTTCCCCACATAATAAATATGTTGTGCATAAATGTTATTATTTTGTTCAATTAGTTGTGTTTTTTTACCAAGAAATTCTGATTGGGCTGAGAAGACCCCATTTCAATGAAGGCCGAGGAAGGAAAGTAAGTAGTAAACATCAAAAACAAAAAGTAGGTTAAAACGTATATAAACATTACATTGAATCAATCAGCTAAAATACCTTTTTCCACAGAATAAAATCCTTTTGTATTACAGACGACTGAGAGTTGGAAGATGCGCTTAAGAATAACAGCTAAAGCACAAATTACTTTAATGTTCTATAAATATTTTAAAACCATTATTAACTTCACACACTGCATAGTGACATGGATACAGAAACTATTATAAAAAAGAAAACAAACCATTACAAACATTTTTATTTTTCATGCATTACACATATGTGGTTTCTTTCTTAATTATCTTTCACTTCAGCATTACACAGACCGCTCAAGTCCTGCCTTACCTGAAATTTCACTCCTCCTACTGAAAGTTATTCTGCATGTATTGCTTGCACTAATTCAGTTTATTTTTATGCAGTTTGCTCCTTCCCTTTTCTAAAGATCACCGCTCTAATTCTTTTATCTCCTTTATAATATTTAAAAATTCACTAATAGCTGATTTAGAAATTTGATCTACATTTTCTAATAATTGATTTTTTTTGGGAGCCTGCATTATTGAACTTCATAGGCTTTTACTATATCTAGAAAATTCAATTTATATATCCTAGCTCAAAAGGATCATTTCCTTAGTTATAGTAATTTTCTCCCCTAGCATTTTTAAGAATGCACCCTGTAGGGAATTTTAAAATCTGCCAGCCCATTACATTCCCAAAACAACATGTTCCCAAGTACCCCTCTCTTTCTCATAAAACTTCCAACATTTGTTGTCTACCTGTAGAAAATTTATCTGAAGTATATTTTGGCTATAAAATATACATGGAAATACTTCTATACAAAACTCCTAAACCTTCTAGATTGTGTTGCATACTGGGGAGCCATACAATTATCCTCCCATTGTTCTTTTGTATATTTCTTTTCTTTTCTAATTTCCCATTCTTATCTAATTTCTTCTGATTGATTGTTATAGCTACCGTGCATTATTTTTATGTCCTACTAATTATCATTTTTAAACTGCAGTTTCTGTTCTAGACTCACATAAAATCTCATTCAGAGCTGGCCTTTCATGTAGCATCCTGTTATTCCTTTCTTTGTACCTGCAGACTGTTATCAATCCATGATAGGGAAAGCAGTCTCCAACCCGCATACCAAATTTCTGCTTGGTCTCATCTCACTCTATGACTTTTCTCTCCCTTGCTATTTACTCCTAATTTCTCAGTTCAGTTGTTAACTAACTCTATTAAGTCCCAGCATTCTATTTTCTATTTTGTATGACTCTATTCACATGAATCTCTTTTGGTAAAATCACCCTTCATCATTCCCTTGTTGGCTTAATTCCCTAAATACTTTCTGCTACTTTGTAAATATAATGTTCTGTAGAGTTGTTATTGTTCTCTGTTAAGCTGTGCATCCAAACTCCTACCCTCTCCCTATTTCATGAACTCCCCCAACACCACTACTATTTCAATATAATTTCTTTTTATTTTGATTTCTAATATTTTGCTTGAGTTATGCAAATGAGCCTTAACTGTGTAGCTATAAGGTATCCCCTCACATCTGGTAAACCTAAACCACTTTGTTCTTTGGGAGAAACAATATATCCCAATTAACTCTTGCCCCCCCCCCAATAAATGCCTTCAGTTATTTTCTAAGCATGGCCTCCAGCTTCTTTTCTGGATGATAAACTATATATGACTTGTATATTTTTGAATATATGTTTCCAACTAGCAGCTTAAACACATTAATACTTCTCTTTTAACCAATGTCATATTTCCTAACCTTTTTGTTTCACTGCAACACCCATGAAACAAATAAACAAAAAACTATGTATGTGTTCATTTTAAACCTCTAACCCCTTTTTTACTCACAGCAAACACACACAACTATATATACTTTCAAAAAAGGAAAGTTACCTCTCCATGTATAAGCAGTTGCCTGATATAGAAAACTACACCTACAGTCTTTACTCATTCTAAAGTTAGAATTAATTATGCTGAAAACGTTTCAGTCTGCTTTTTCCTGCATCAACACCTCCATTCTTGTCCCATCTTAATTTCCCTCCTAGATGTGAGAAACAATTTGCACACACTACATTAACTGAATTTTAACTTTAAGGAACAGAACATCAGCTACTATTAAATAGATTAGAATGTGCACTGTTTTGATTCATAACAAAGTGCTGTATGCTACTAGGAATGAACCTGCTTGTGTCCCCTTCAATGTATCAGACTTCATTTATTTTCACCGAACTACTTGTCACTTCTTGTTCAAGTACTAATTTCAGTGTTTCTCATACAGATGTTTCAGAGTTCGTGGTTCCATCATTTCCTGATTAATTACCTGCACTTCTAGACGGTTCATCTGTAACTGTAGAGCTTTGCTGATAGATTAAAAAAACACCAGCTAATGGTTTTGCAACTGTATGATAGAACTCTTCTCAAACAGTGGGAAACTATCATTTTACATGATTTTAGAGTACACTTCCACTTCTATGCATAAAGTGAGGGAGTTGCAATAATTTTAATACACACTTATGATCAGTTCACTTCAGTTTCTATCCCCAGCAGCCAAAGATCACAACATTATATTATCTGTATCTAGCATTTATCTTGTTATGGTATAAACCTCTGAGCAAGTTAGAGTTGAGACAAAAGTACTTTTTTACTAGCATTAGCAGCAGTCACTGATAAGCTTGCTTCTTAACTCACATCTCAGGATAGTGTACAGAACTTCTTTACACTCTAGCATGCACTAGATTTAAAGATATTTATTATACATATATTATTAAAACTCACATTTTTACTTTCAGTTACATCTTCAGTCCTTTCATTATCTTTCTAAATATTAATGACACAGTGAAAAATATGCTTTAGAGCTCTCACACTAGTTTACCACAATCGACAAACTTCCAGTATTTTTCTTTCCACTTTTTGCAGAATTACAGTTCTCATGTCCAAACTGTGTCTTATGGTAATATTATTAACACTTTAATGTTCTTCCATTTATTTTCTACTTTCATATACTTGCTGGCCTTCATCATTTCAACATAATTTACTGCTCTCTGCACTTGTTTCCTTTTGTTGTTTTTAATTTATTTGCATTTATTTAAACTGCATTTGCATTAATATTGTACACACTCAAGTTTGCTAGCTTGTACTACATGTAAAGTGTTTTTGCTACAGTTTTAACTGCTTTTCTGCAAAAAAAAAAAAAAAAAAAAAGTTCTAAACTTATTTCCAGCCTTTCCTGTTACTAGTCTAGTCCAGATAAAGACTTGCTGTATCCAGGACTATTTTGTAAGCTTCTAAGCCCCCGATCTTTCTGTGCTGGAGGGAAGCCTTCCAGCTTATCAGTGGGAGTGGTAAGCAGTAGGTAGCCTATCTACCAAAAGAAGAGTGGTTTCTGGACCAGAAATTGTAGTTTATTGGCTGTTTGGGCAGTTTTCCATCCCTTTCAACTTTCTGGTTTAAAAGCCCATGTTTGCATGGGTTTGCACACCCTGCAGCTGTGCTCAGCTGAGGTAAATTGTTACCAGTGCCAGAAAGTCTACTCTTACTTTTTCCCTTAGAACATGCTTGTTCTTTTACTTCTTGCACTTTAATTAGCTTAATCACACTTTAACAGGCTTTTGTAGCATTTACTGTAGCACACTTAGGTGCTATCAACACTAGCTGTTCCTATGCAGTAACAGCACCAGTACTTATTAGTTATGTCCACCCCTCCTGGTATGATTCTAGGGCAATTTCCTGTGCTTTCTCCTGCTACCCTGGTGCACTTGGGCATTTTGAGACAGTGTGGCAACTGTCTAATGTACACAGACAACCCTCTCCTCTTACCTCCCAACACTCTTACATGTGAGAGATGCACTTATATCACCAAACTGGAAGCAGTGCACACTCCAACCAAGACCAGACTAGCTGGTGAAGAGGAGAAGTTCAACACCTGTAGCTCACTACATAGAACACACAGATCTCCAAAAACACGAGCCATCACAACCCACACATAGAAACACAAACCATATACCCACCTTTGTGGAGGGTCTCAATAAAAATTTACCCAAACAATAGAGACCCCCGAGATGGAAATGCACTTGACCACCACAACACAACACCAACCCTAGAACACATAGCTCACCACCACAGTGTGGCCTTCAACCTAAGCCCTCAAGGCAAAACACTTTGCCCAATGTACTAATCATAGGAGACTCAATTGTGAGGCACACTGATGTTCCACTCACTAAGTTGAACAAGGAGAAGGTGACAGTCAGTGAATGACCTGAGACGTACCTCCCTGGACTACATGAAAAGAGATGTGATGAAACTCTCGGATTATGTGGCCCAGGCAGGGATGACCCTAGTCCTGAGCAGTATTCTACTGTCACCCAGAATAATACCACAGTACAAGCAGAAAATGATTGACTTCAACAATTGGCTAAGTTTCTGGTGTCATTCTAAGGGAATCCAGTATCTGTCTGCCTGGGATGACATGATCAACAGACCTCAATGCTTTGCCAGAGACAGCCTGTGTCTGTCACCTGTGGGATTCCAGGTCTTGGCTAAGGCTCTTGCCAACCCTATAGTGCCTTTTTTAGGCAGTGTTCCAAAGACCAAAATTCCACTGTAACAGCTACAAACAAATGCAATCTGAGGGTCATGCTGCTCAATGCTAGAAGTCTAAATCTCAAGATGTACTTGCTCAAAGCTCTCCTCAAAACAGAAAATGTTGAAATCTGTGCTGTAACGGAGACCTGGTTTAAAGAGGCAGAAAGCACCCCTGCACTTCCAGGCTACAACTCATTTCATACCTTTTGGCCCCAGAATATGGCCGGAAGCTTCAAAGGCAGTGGTGTCTCCATATTCTTAAAGGATACGCACACCTCTAGACTGGTAGCCCAGCATAATGCATCTGAGATACTTCAAGTGCAATACTGGATAAGACGGTGATACAAGTCATAGCCTGCTACAGAACCCCAAACATATCACTAGACTCTCACTCCAAGTTCCTAAGCACCCTGGACTCTATAAAGGTCCAACCCAATACTCTCATACTGGGTGACTTCAACTACCCTTCCATCAACTGGGAAAACTATTCAAGTACCAACATACAGGCCCAATGCTTTCTGGAATGTAACAGTTCCAATGCCCTGGGTCAGCTCATTCTCCCCCCACTAGAGGAAGCAACATCCACAACCTGGTTATCTGCTCCACACCTAGAGTCGATTCCTCTCTGGTTAAATCAGACCACAAACTGATCACCATGGAAATCTCCATCTCACCTACAACCCCCACTAAGGTGACCACCCTGAAAAACTTTTCTAAAGCCGACTTTGGGCTCCTAAAAACAGAGGTGGCTAACTTCTTGGCACCCATGCCAATGGAAGATATCTGCATGACCTCCGAATCATACACCAATGCACTGTACGAGCGCATACACAAATGCATGGACCCTGCTATAACAAATAGAACTAAGATGCTCTCCTCCAAATAAAGGAAGCCAATCGGGTGGTTCCCAGACATCAATAAACTCTACACCAGAAGGAAGAAACTGTTGTGAAAAAAATGAAGTCACAAGACTGGAAGACCTCCCTTATCAGTCTCAACAAAAAGCTGAGATCCCTTATCAAATCCTCTAAAGCCAGCTATGAAGCCAGAATTGCGGCTAACACCAAAAACAACCACAAAGCCTTCTATAGCTATATCAAAAACCTCCAAAGCAATACCTGGATTTGCTCCGAGTTATTGCACAATGGCACCTCCTATACTGAGCCAACAGATACAGCCAACATATTGGCCGACAGATTCAGAGCCAACTTTACCACCACCCCCAAGGGTCCTATCACAATATCAGAAGAAAGCCTTGTACCCACTATTTCTGCAGCACAGGTAAAAGCTGCATTGTCCAAAGCCAAGAATACAGTGTCCAGGGGGCCTGATAATATCTCTGGCTGCATCCTACAGGAGTTACAAAACAAACTGACACCACATCTGTGTGCCTTGTTCAATCACAGCCTTACCTCAGGCTATGTCCCTAATGAATGGTGCATTGCTACAGTGATCCTGCTCCATAAAGGGGGAGCAACTACAGACCCTGGGAACTATTGCCCCATTAGCCTGATGAGTCTGGTATGAAAAATTATGGAGTGTATCATCATGGACCTGCTTAACAAAGATATAGGCAATCTCCAAACTCTTGACTCCACACAGTTTGGCTTTGTCAAGGGGAGATCCTGTCTGCTGAAATTGGTTGAATTCTTTGAGGCAGCCACCAAGGCTGTGGATGAGGGTAAGGCAGTGCATACAGCTTACCTCGACCTGGCCAAGGCCTTTGATACCATTCCCCCACTCAAGTATCATTGATAAACTCAGCAAACTAGGTATCAATCCTTACATCACTAGGTGGGTTACAAATTGGCTGACAGACAGGACCCACAGAGTGAAAGTTGTGGATTCCAAGTCAGACTGTCGACCAGTCATGAGTGGAGTCCCACAGGGCTTGTCCTGAGCCCTCTCCTGTTTGGCATCTACTTCTCAGAAGTCCAGCGCAACACAGAAAGACTCTGGCTGACCAGGTTTGCTGTTGACTGCAAGCTAGGAGTCATTATCAACTCCCCAAGTGATGCAGGCATCCTACAAAAGGGCCTCTCTGAGACCAATGACTGATGTCAGAACCATGGCCTGAAGATTAACGCCAAAAAATGCATTATCATCCCCTTTAGAAAAAACCCAGTTCCCATGAATTACCACGTTGATCAGAGCCCACTGAACAGTGAAGTGGCCATAAGAGATCTGGGCACCCAGGTCAACAGCCACCTCACCTTCGACCGCCACATTGCCACTGTGGTCAGACAGTCCTACTATGTGGCACATCTTATAACCAAAGGTTTCGCATCCAGGAAGAAAGAGGTCATCATCCCTCTCTACACATCCCACATTAGACCAGTCATTGAATATAATGCCCTGTTTGGCATGTACCTGACCAGACAACTACAACAGCTGGAGAGGCCACAAGAGTACCTCACAAAAATGATACTAGGTCTTAAACACATGTCCTACATGGACAGACTGAAGAAACATCAGCTGTTCTTAGTCTCTTATCTTCTACTTTTAGGTGATCTCTGCTAGACTTATAAAGCCATGTCCGACCCAGTCCTACTTGAAATGCTATACCTAAAGAAATCCCAATCTCCCCATGCCACACACTCCAGAGATCACAAGCTCATTACCACAATTAACAGAACATGCTGGAGGGACAGGTTGATCTCCCAAAGACTGCCCATACTCTGGAATAAGCTTGCCATTCATGTCAAGCAGAGCACCTTGCTGGCCCTCTTCAAGAGAAATCTTGACAAGTGGATGGGTAGCAGAAAGTTCACCCCAGGGATCACGTCAGTTGCCCTACTGGATAGGGACTCTGTGAACGGCCACTGACCTGGCACCGTGCCTGGGCAATTTTTTTGGGCTAGGCTTGTAAAGGCTCCAGGGCCATTAGCCTAGTACACAAAACTGGTATCTGGTTAAAGTCCAGGTGATCCTGATTTTCTAGTCAGCTCCTAGGCTTTTATCTGTCACTCAATTATCTTTCTTTGGAACACTAGAAAAGTTTTTTCTGGCAAGTTCTATGTATAGGCTGTGTCACTGTTAGGGAATTGAGAAGCAGAACCCCCTCAGTTTTTGCTGGTCAAACTATTTTTTTCTCCTTTGCCTGTTTTGAATCCAAAAATGTCTTTGCTCCTTCAGGGAAAAAATATTCTGAAGACTGCTGGATCTAGGAACTTGAATTTCACACTCATGTTTCAACGTGCTCTGATTAAAGGATACACTTGCTTCTTTTCTGCCTGGTGTACAGCAGATAATCATTTTCCACAATACTCTGGTGTTCCCAATCTAATACTACTTAACCCTTCTGCACCAGTTTTGTCAGATGCAGCTCCTTGTGCTGATATGACTATATCACTGTTCTGCATGCTCTGTCTTCTAGTTCTATTTTTTGAAATATAAAAGATAAGAGCCATATGGTGTTATAACTGAAAACTAAAAAAAATAAATAAATAAATGTAAAGCTTTGTTCTGTTCACAACTGCTTTCATTCCACAAGGAATGAGGCTAAAGTGTAGACAAACAATCTAACATTAAATAGGTTCAGTGAATGAAAGTCATGTGACACAATAAATGACCATTGCCTCAACATTTTCTTTTTTAGATACTCTTTAAAATTCTGTTGATCATGAAGGCCAGAGAAGTATCAAGCATGCAGATTTAATAGAAGCAAGTATTATTTCCAATGTAATTCTTCTTCAACATCAAATCTATATAAATAATTGTATACCTCATTGTAGATCAGAGTGTATGTGCTGTATCTTTAAGAAGCATATCAAGGACTGAAAGTGCACATAAAAGTACCAGGCACGTGCTATTCCCAGTGGCATTTTGAGAGTGCAGCCAAAGAGTAAGCATGTATGATTGCAGTAGTTAGTTTGTATATAAGTTCCTTAAGTTAAAGTCAGTAAACATATCGTAATGTGTTTGTATTAAAAAATAAAGCTGCTTGAACAGAACCCACCAAGACTCTTCTATTGTATCCAAAGTAGGAAAGCGACACTCATCATCTACTGAAAACAGATACATAACTTTTCTTGTAATTACTACATGTACTTGCATATTTTGCAAGTCCATTGCCCAAGTTACAAACATTTATTGCAAGCATATGCTCATAGAATTTGTGATAAAATTCTCATATAGTTCTTCCTATATGGACTATAACACACACTGTGCATTGGATAGCATAAACAGCATCATTTTCTTGCAGGTGGCTGAACAGATTATTAGATCTCCTGCCATGATTAATGCTGCAGACTTCATAGAAGTGAAGTAGCTGTAATGTGTCACTCTGGAAAAACAATGTTTCTTGTCTGTAATGGTATTTTTAGTTATTCATCTACAGAGTAATAATAGTAATCAGCCACAGATCAACACAAAAAGGAACAGAATTATGGTTTAAAAAAATCCTTCTGTACATCATTAACAAATACCTAAATTTCCATATCAGAAATTGAGATCCTTATATTACAAACAAATACAGCATAGTAACAGGTGACAAACAGATATGTGTAATTAATACATGTAACAACTTCCAATATGATCAGGTATACAGAGAGAGTGTTACCCAAATGGTAATCAAACTAAGGTCCATACCATTAATACTTTCATTCCCATGTATAGAGAATAATACTCTATAAGGTACTTAGGCTGTCTCTAGCGGGGTCTTTCTCTATGGGCTGATGTACTTGATTGCTGTATCAAAAAAACTCCATTCTGGGGTGTATAGTTAGCATTTTCCAAATCTTAAAAATTATTAGTGGTTAGCTGCACCTGCATTAGCTACTTAAAACTCCACTGATGTGAGGTCAGAGGTCTATGTGTTCCAGCCCAAGATCCAAAAGGTAACTTCCTCCAAGGAGGGGATAGTTTTCCTTACAGCCCAGGTTGCTGAATTATAAACCCTCTCCCAAATAGGTCTATATCAGAAGAGTGAAAGCTGAAAACAGTGAACGCTCGTATAGCGAACTTAAAAAAACGAAACCACATAATGTCGAACAGCCGGAACAGCGATATTTTTCCTAGGAAAAAAAAAATCGCTGGACCATTCTCGGGACTTTGCCATTTCCTCCACTGTGTTGCGATCTTGGAGTTGGTATATTTAAGTTGGGGTGGGTGGGGATTGGGGGATGTGGGGGGCAAAGCCCCCCACTGTATTTTGTCTGTACATTATTTTTTGTTTTTTGGAGCAGCAATTTTTTTCTCTGGGAAAAAAAATCGCTGTTCCATACATACGACATTGTGTGGTTACGTTTTTTTAAGTTCGATATAAGAACGTTGGCTGTTTTCAGTTTTTGCTCTTCTGATATAGACCCTCCCAAATAGCCCTAATTTTCCAACAGCACCATAATTAATAAAAGTTATCCAGCCCATCTTGTTTACGCCTCCTGTAAGTTGCATTCCAAAGCTTCCCACGTATATTATTTTGGGGAGAAATATGCCAGAAGTGTATCTTCTTGAAGTGTGTAAATATTAATTATGCAGTTAAGGTGTGGATGTTGATGACATGGTGCCAGATGTTGGGGGGGGGGTTGTTCACCTGTACCCGAAGATGAGTAACCCATTTAAGTTCGCCTACCTTAAAAATATCCTTCCCATAGGTAGTTAGTTGCACAGCATAGCTTTGCTAACAGCTTGGGTCGGTGGATGTGTGGTGTTGGATGGTACTCAAGAGTTGAAAAAATAGGTGCCCCCTCACACTTTTATGGTTTTACTTAAGATTACTAATTAAAGGTATTGCCACCAATGAATACTGCGAGTTTAATCCCTGTTTTTGACCTCTAGAAAGTCTTACCAGTTGCAGTTGCTTCTTACATAGGAGCTTGGACCAGTAGATGATACCACTGTTTAACCAGTCCTCCCATAGCAATACTGGCCCACCTATCCTCCCTGCAGGGTTTGCCCATATCCTGTCCCATAAGTAAAAAGATCTATGGGGCTTTGTCATGGGTACCAAATACTACCAAATACTATCACATACTATATTCCCAGCTCCTGGGATCCCAGATCCCAGATCCTTCTCCTTTCCCTAGGTCAAGGGTGGGTCAGTTAAAAACTACACACTATATAACTAGTTATAATTGCATGAAAATGCACACAGTCCAAGAGATAAGCACTGAATGACCAGCTCATTGCTGTCCGCAGACAGTGGTGAAAGAAGCACAGTAAGTCTAAGATGCAAGAACCGCCTAGCCAACAGCAGGAACCTCCAATGGACAATAACCTCCCTACAACCCCATAGGTTAATTTATGATGTAGACTATGAATGCTCAAAGAGTCTCTTTGTTCATGGCAAGCATTGATTCAAGAAAGGGTTAGTCCCAAATTAAACAGACTAGGCAATGCCCCTACACCCACATAATCCCACCCTGTAGTAGACCCTGGTAACACCAGACCCTTATGGCCCTCATGCCATTATCAATGTGCATAGGAAGGGGGGGTGACCCTCATATGCTTTATCTTACCTCATAACCAAAAAACAAAACCAGTTCCTTCTACCATGGTATAGGCCTCCCCTGAGATCATTTAACAGGTCAGAATAGTCTCCCAGCAAGATAATGGTGACCTTCATGTTGTAGCAAGATAATGGTGACTTTCATGTTGTGGTTGTTTCCTTCACCAGTTGCAATAGAGTTTCCCTATTATGTGCCTTTTCTAACCTTTCCAATTCCTTCTGCAAGGGGTGAGGTGAAGAAGCCCATCTTGGTATCATCCTCCCATTCTGAAAGATCGGCCAGTTGAAGAAATGTATTAGCTGTGGTTATGTCACTGCTGGTGGTATCTGGCTTAACAGTCCTCATTTTTTTTCCCCAGGGAGATAGGACTGCTGATAGCAATTGGGGAAGTTTCCTTTTGCCATCTTCAGGTATGGATGGTGAAGTGTGTGTCGGTTTCTTCAAGTGTTGTGTCTGCTAGTTATCAAGGAATGCTTCTGCCTCCTTCTGCATTATGAAGGACATCTTTAATGAGCCTTTCTGTATTTACAGCTTGGCTGGGAATTTTAGATGGACTGTGAAGCCATACTCTTTACTCATAAGTGCAGGTAAAAGGGCCTTCCTTTTCTGGAATCCAACATTCTGGTCATTGGAGATTCCATTGTGAGACACTCTGATGTCCCTATTACTAGGCTGAGTAAGAAGAAAATCGCAGTCATTTGCTTATCGGGGCCAGGATCTGCCACATTATGCATGCACTTTGATCATTGGACCACAAGTACCAGTATAACTCTTGTCATGTGGGTGTAAATGACAGGCGATGTACTGACCTAGAGTATATGAAGACAGATATAATGGAGCTGTCAGATTATGTATCCCAGGCTGGTATGAGCTTAGCAGTGAGCAGCATTTTACCTTCTCTAAGGATGATGGCACAATATGAACAGAAGATGACTGACTTTAATAATTGACATAAGTTTCTGGTGTCCGTCTAAGGGGGAGTAATATTTGTCAACATAAAAGGAGATGGTCAACAAACCATGATATTTTACCAGGGATGGTCTGCACCTCTCCTCTCAAGGCTTTCAAATATTGGCTAAAACATTGTCCTCCCCCCACAGTGCCTTTTTTTAGGCAATGCCAAACTGAAAGCACTTCTGATATAGCAAATCAAAATCAAGAAAACATAAAGGTGCTACTGCTCAATGTTAGACATCTAAACAAGATACTCCACTTCCTAGAGGTTCTCCTTACCCTAGAGAATGCTGATGTCTATGCAGTCACTGAGACATGGTTAAAAGCCATGCAGAGTACATTGACGGTGCATGGTTATAATGCCTTCCACACATTTAGACCAGCTGCTACACAAACAGGGACTAAAGATGGAGGTGTCTCGATTTACATCAGAAATAAATTATTTAAATATACCACAGGGTTGGTCAAACAGGACACTGCACTTGAGCTTCTCCACATTCAAATCACCATAGGCAAAATCCCATACCACTTCCTTGCAAGGTATAGGTCCCTCTCTATGACCCAGGAAACCCACAGCATTTATTTAAGCTTATTGGAAACCCACAACTTCCAATCCAATACCATATTCATGGGCGACTTTAATTACTTCACTATTAACTGGGAATAATATAAGACACCAACAATGCATGCACAGCGATTCCTGGATTTTGTAAACTCAAACGTCAATGACCAGAGTGTCAGTATGCCAAACAGCGGAGCAAACATACAGGACCTAGTCCTGACTAGTATAGAAGATTGTTGCATGCTCCCTAGTATAATGTCTTCTCCAGTTAGATCAGACCACAAAACAGTCTGCTTTGAAATAAAAACAAAGCCAAGAACCTCAGCTAATGTTGGAATGCTCAGGAATGACTCTAAGGCTAACTTCCTAATATTAAGTGATAATCTGGCAAAATTTCAAACCTCCATAAACCCTGAGAACACCTTTGCCTATGTGGAATTTTTCACAGACACCCTACATAAGCATGTTAATAGCTGCATAGAGGCAGCTGTACCTACCAGGAAGAAGTACAGAACTAACAAAAAAAAAAAAAAACAAAAAAACAAGCCATCCTGGTAAATTTGGCTTTGGTAAACTTTATTTGCCCTTTGAGCTGTTTGCTTAGTTTGATGAGTGTGCTTTTATCCATCTGGGTGCAACATCTAATTATTTTACCATGATTTTCTTTCTGCTGTTTACAGTCTACTGATGTTGTGATTTCGAGATACATTTGGCCTCCCAAGCTAAGGACAACCACAAGGCATTTGGCCTCTCAAGATAAGGACAACCACAAGGCATTCTTTAGCTGTGTCCACAACCTCAAAGACAATACACAGTTGTGTGCAGAGCTCATTGTTAGTAGATCCACCTATACTGAGCCAGAATATATAGTAAACCTACCGACAAACAAATTCATGTCAAACTTTACCCCCCCCTCTCCCCCTAAACCTCCCCTCAGGAAATACTAACAAATATAACACCCCTACTATCACTATGAAACAGGTCCTCAATGTTCTCTCTAAGGCCAAAAATACTGCATTGATGGGACCAGAAAATATCCCAGGATGCTTCCTAAATAGCATGAAACATGACCTATCAGGACCTCCGGAATTGCTATTTAAGCAACAGCCATCCTTCTGCACAAAGGTGGGCCATCTACAGACCCCGGAAACTACAGATCCAGAAGCCTCAGTAGTCTTATATGTAAACCCATGGAAGAACTTATCATGGAAATGATCAGTAATGACGTAGAAAACCTCCAGACCCTGGACCCAACCAATTTGGTTTCATCAAGGGAAGGTCATGCCTACTCAACCTGGTGGAAATCTTGGAGATGGCCACCAAAGCAGTGGATGAGGGCAAAACAGTTCACACTGCCTACCTTGACCTGGCCAAGGCATTTGACACAGTACACCACTCAGGCATTGTTGACAAAACCCAGAGTTTAGGTATAAACTCTTACGTCACCCAGTGGATAGCGGGTTCCTGTCAGAAGAATGAAGACACATTATGTCGAATGCGTTTTCGTCGAACTGTAAATGTCGAAAACACAAAATGATGAAGCGGCTTTGAAGCAAATTCTTTCCCTGGGAAAGAAGTCGCTTGGCCGCTTCCATCACTTTGCCATTTTTCGGCACTGTAGTGCAATCTCAGAGTTGGTATATTTAAGTAGGGATTGGGGGGGGGGTGGAGGGCAAAGCCTCCCACTTAAAATAGTGTTGTTTTTTTTTTTTTTTTTGGGAAAAAATTCGCTGTTCTGGCTGTTCGCTCTTTTTTGTTTTCATTCTTTTGTGGTCGATATAACAGCGTTTGATCTTTTGATCATTCACTGTTATAACATAGACCCTGGGTAGCAAGGTTGTTCTCAGACGGGATCCAGGATGTTAGAACTGGGGAGTCCACCTCTACAAAGAGGCCAGTCACAAGAGGAGTGCATCTGAGATCAGTCCTGGGAATGCTCCTTTTTGGCATTTACTTCTTTGAAGTCAAGGCCAATGTCAGGGACCACCTTTGGCTTACTAAATTTGCAGATGATTGCAAATTAGGAGCAGTCATAAAATTCCCTCACTGACACAAATGTTCTCCAGGAAGGGATGACACAGACAAACAACTTGTGTCAGAGGCATGGACTAAAAACTAAATACCAAGAAATGCATAACCGCATCCTTTAGGAAGTCATCCACCTCTGGTAATTATCATTTTGATATCACACCCCTAAAAACTGACCCAGTAGTCATGGACATGGGGACACACACAGACAGTAATCTAGCCTTTAGCCATCATGTGTTTACAGTACTGAGGAAATAATTCAGTGTTGTGCATTTTATAAACAATGGTATGGCATTTAGGTCCAAGGACACTATTTATTTCATTGCATTCAGCATTCATCAGACCTGTCACTGAGTACAATGCCCCCTTTGGTATGTACCTAATAAGGGACATCCAGCAAACAGAGTGTCCATAGAGATTCCTCACTAAAAGAATACAGGGAGTAAGTAACATGTCCTACACTAAACTCCTGATATCCTTATCCCTGTATCCTGTCTTCTACTGGTTGTTGAGAGAAGATCTATGCCTGGCATACAAAGTACTGTCAGACCCCACCCTGATGGACCTCCTGCATATCCCCAAAACAAACAGCACCAGAATTACCCATTTTAAACACTTAAACCTTGCCTGTCATATAAATAGGACCAGCTGGAGAGTCAGTTATGTATCCTAGAAACTACCTTTTCTCTGGAACAGGCTCCCCATCCATGCGGAGCAGAGTTCCTCCACTAACTCAGTTTAAATGCAACTTGGACAGTTGGATGGGGAACAAGAAATTAATCCCTGAACTGGCACTTATGTCTCTAACTGATACAGACACCCTGTAAATAGTTCATCTCTCAGGCCCCTGCTTGTAAATTTTTCATTTCCAAAATCCCTGCTTATACTTTCCAAGAGTGCCAGAACTTGTCAGATATTTGGGATGCATGGCTAGGCTTACAAAGACCCTTGTGGCTGTTAGTTTAGTACACACCTATGAACCTATGGAAGAGGGAAGTGCTGTAATCTGGTGTAATCAGCACTGCAGCTCCCTTCAGTTGTCAGCTGGGACTCAATTCCCTTGGTATGGCCAGTATCTCCTCTCTGTCCTGGTAGTTCAGGCATTTTAAAATGACATGCTTAGGGAGACTGCTTCCAGACCTTGAGTGCACTCAGTGGTTATGGACAGTTGCTTTTGTAGCAATACTGCAAGTACCTTACTAATAAAGAGCACAGGGTTGTCCCTCTCCATGCCTTCCAATGATCACAATTATACAGATTGACAAACTGATTTGCCTGGCCTGTGGATCCTTTATTTGTTGTGTATGAGTGTTCAAACTGTCGCTTTGTTCTGTGAGGTGTCAGTACTGTTGCTCTAGCAATTGACTGATGGACGCAGCATCAGCCTTCACCCCTTCACTAGTTGCCCTAAGCTGTTGTATTTCTTTCTGTGCCTCTTGAATCAAGGAGGCAATAGACATAAGGGAATTGTTGAGCAGGGTGTAGTTGGTACTCTGCTTCCCACTTCGAGATGAGGTTTTATTTTTTGGACTTCGAGACATGTCATTCCCAACTTCAGCCATGTGGGTATTCCAAAAGTCTAGACTAGGCAACGTTATCAGTTATGTTGATTAGTCTCATACATCTAACTAGCCTGGTTGAAAGGATTACCCTTCATTTGATGAGCTCTGATTGTTCAAATGGAAATAGATATGAGATTGCAAGAGATTTGGTTTTAATGGTAAGAACTGCTGTAGCACTCTTAAGGTGAATGCTTACATCCAATACCGTGCACTTCCACGAGCGCACCTTTCTTTGTTTTCTTACAGTAGGATCAGTATACTAAGCACAAACATATTCGATTGTTACCTTTTAATGAAAGCGATGCTCATAATGCTCAGGTGAATCACTCACAACAGTTATACCAGCAAGTTAAAATGGTAAATTTTGTGATGTAGTAAAACATTTATATAATTCCAAACAGTTAAATATGTTTTCTGAAAAATAAAAACATTTGGAAGAAAAATATGTACTCAATATAGCAATGCATATTGAAACTGTATCAAGAATTTTGAACAGCAGATGCGCTGTGAAATGAATTACCTGCACTGCATGCCTGGCTTTCGTTTGCACTTTAATTCATCTGGCTGGGTAGCGCTGTAGCAACATGGGTCGTTATCATTATCACCTACGTCACATTCCTCCCAGTCATCCACAATTTGATTTCCACAAATAGGAAGGTCGCTCACTTAAAATAAAAGAACAATGATATGTAATATGCTAAATGAATAATGGCAAAAAATTGGGTCTTGTGCAGTCAACATGAAATTTTAAAAAACTTAGTCTCGATATTAGTAAGCAAGCATTTATTTTTTAGTCACATGTACCATTATAAGGGTTCATATTAAAAACACGAATGTTTACTTACCCAAACACCTAAACGCTGACACGTCTTCATAGAACTGTGAAAACATCGATAGTCCTGAAGCGTGAAATCCAAAATGTCTAATCGTCATAGTTGGCCCTTCTGCGGTATAGCTCTTTAAGGTAAGTGTGCGATAGTTACGAACCTTAGGGTTAGGGTGCGGGTTAAGGTAAGTGCATAGATGGTAATGTATGTTAGATTTAGTGTAGGGTTAGAAGTAAGGTTTTATTAGGTGTATGTGTGTGGATTATTTAGTTTGTTTGGGTATAGCTTTTTAAGGTAAATGTGCGATAGTTACGAATATTAGGGTTAGGGTGCAGGTTAAGTTAAGTGCATACATGGTGGTATATGCAAGATTTAGTGTAGGGTTAGAAGTAGGGTTTAGTTTAGTGTTAGAAGTAGGGTTTTGGTTAGTATATGTATGTGGTTTATTTAGTTTGTTTGTGTAGGTAATATGCGGCGGGTGGGATGGGACAAGTATGACATTTCAAGTTTTTGAATTTTGCGGTTTAGGGTGTTCGGTGTATTTGTGATTCGTGGAATATGTGTCAGCGTTTAGGTGTTCAGGTAAGTAAACATTCGTGTTTTTAATATGAACTCCCATTTTAATACCTGCTATTTGCAATGTTGCACAGGCACATTTGTTATAAGACCCAACCAAAGGTACCTGTGTACATTACCAGCGTAGGACACTTATTATGAAAATAGGTACTGACTATGCATTAGTTTTGTTTTGTGAAATAAGAAAACAGAAAGTGAGGTCATAAGAATCCATTTCAGTGTTTCAGTTTTCACTGTATATGTATATCTATCTGTATATACATATCTGTATCTATATATATATATATATATATATATATATCTATCTATATGGGTCTACTTGAAAAGATCGAAAGCCCACTTACCTGAAGATGAAAAGATGGAGACAACAACAATGAATCTTCATTTAAACGACTCCTCACATAACCAGTAATTTACTCTGGGACAGGAAGCGGTCAACCAACAATCTCAAGAAACCACCCCCACACCCCCGTAACTAATTATGCCAACTTCGAGATCACAATATAATGGGGAAAAGGGCAAACTTTGAAATGTTGGTTGACCACTTCCTTTCCCTGGGTAAATTGTCGGTTATGTGAGGAGTCATTTACATGAAGATTTGGTGTTGTCGCGTTGGTCTTTTTGTCTTCAGGTAAGTGGGCTTTTGGTCTTTTCAAGTAAATATTTATGAAGTATTTTACACAACTCAACAAACACAAAATAGTATTTGTTACAATATGCATTTTACCTGACTGACTTTATGTGCAGAGCTGCTTTCAAACTCCTCATATTTACCTGACTTCTGAAATTCATTTCCTTAAGTTGTATGAAAACCCTTTGGCACTCTGTGAACAACATTCTGCTAGGGTAAGATGATATGAGCTCTGAAATCATTCAGTACTGAGAAACTGCCAGTTTTTCATTCACATTCACATCTGAAAAGTGTTTATTGGCAGCAAAGTTTTTACTTTTGTCTGTTTCTAATGCATTTTACTTTCTTCTGACTGTAGACTGTATCAGCATTGCATCTAGATGATTAACAGACATGGAAATTTTATATACAGGATCTAAGTTATATAATTTTATATACTTGATCTAAGATATATCATTTTATATACAAGATCGAAGTTATATAATTTTATATACAAGATCGAAGTTATATGTCATACTCCTGATATCATCAATAGATTCAGAAACCAGAGGAATGAAAGTTACAAATAAAGTGAGACTGTTAATATAATGACTATAAAATACTTAGCTTAGAAAAAAAATTTTAAAAGTATACCCAGTTTTAAAGGTGGCCATAAGAGGATTATATGTTGACGTCAATAATGGTTCTAGTGCTAGTTCTGAATAGAGAGGGTCAGTAATACACTTAAGTAAGTCACTTCCACTGAGACCAAATCATTTAGAAACTGACCCCCCAGTTTAAGCTACTTTATGGATAAGCCTTACACCGGAGTAGCAGTTTAAGCCTAATATATGGATAAGCCGGGTCTATATTATCAAATCAAAACCACACATAACTGAACACCAAAACAGAGACACATAATGATCGAACTGCCAAAACTACAAATGGCCACTTCAGCGAATTTTTCCCCAGGAGAAAAAAAAATCGCTTGGCCATCATCAGGAATTTGCCCTTTTCTCCACTGTAGAGCGATCTTGGAGTTGGTATATTTAGTTGGTAGGGGTGTAGGGGGCACAACCTCAACTTTCATAGGGTTTGACAGTTTGTTTGGGTTAAGGTCAACCAAGAGATTTTTTTTCCCCTGGGAAAACATTTGCTGAAGTGGTCATTCATAGTTTTGGCAGTTCGATCTTTATGTGTCGCTGTTTTGGTGTTCGGCTATTTGCGGTTTCGATTTGGCAATTTAGACCTGGATAAGCCTTGCACCAGAGTAGGAGTTTAAGCCTATTTTATGGATAAGCCTTAGACCAGAGTAGCAGTTTAAGCTTACTTTATGGATAAGCCTTACACCGGAGTAGCAATTCAAGTCTATTTTATGGATAAGCCTTACACCAGAGTAGGACACTTACTCTGAGAGCAAGTCTTTTGGAATTGGGACAGCCATTACACCAGAGTAAGTCATTTAAACAGAGAGCAAGTCTTTAGAATTGGGACAGGCTTATGCAGAAGTAAGTTACTTACACAGAGAGCAAGTCTTTGGAATTGGGTCAGGCTTACACAGAACTAGGTCACTAATGCCTCTCAACCATTGACCACAAAAAATATGGATGAAGTCAAAAATAATGGGGGGAGACAAAGTTCCAAAAACAGGGACAGAGCTTTAATATTGTTCTTATAAAATAACAGCTTTTGCATTAGCACTCATTTTCTGAATGATATAAAATTTGTAACTTGAACATATCTCATAATTTAGTGCCCTCCACTCTTAATGCTTTGCCAGAAAGCCACACATTCTATGAAGAATAGACCAAAATTATGAGGAAAAATATGAACCTTCTGCAAAAATCTGGACAGTTGAGAGGTACACTGAAAACAAGTCTTTTGGAATCTGCCCTGCAGTGTAAGTCTGCTTTAAAGATAGGCCTTACACTGAAGTAAGTCACTTCGACTGATAACAAGCCTTTTGAAATCTGCCATGTAAGCATGTTTTAATGACAGGCCTGACACTGAAATAATATTTATTCTGACATTCTCTGTGTTGTAATACTTACAACAAATGTACGATCTTTGTAATATATGAGGCCAAATTTTTAATGTATGGATGTAATGTCCTAGGTAAAATAACTACCTGAGTGTTCCAACAAACTACTCAGTCAAGGAAATAGAAAACAAGGATGGTGCGATTAATACTCCATAAATAAGCTAAACATGTTAATGAAACAAAGCTTTCAAGCACAAACCTCTTTCTTAGTGTAAACACGTTTAGCTTACTTCTACAGTGGTTTGTTATTCTGTCTTTGTTTTCTGTTATTTATTGTGGAGGCTACGTTTTAGTCTGTGTACCCATTTTTTTGCACACTCAAAAGAATACTAATACAGCTGCAAGTTAGCATACACGCACACACACACACACACACACATATATATATATATATATATATATATATATATATATATATATATATATATATACATATATGGATCTACTTTCATTGGACAAAAGTACGATCCACTGAATTGTACTTACCCATGTTGAATCCACTGAAGCTGCACTTCAATGAATGGACTGCCAAATTCCTTTCAAATGGAAAGGAACCACTTGACCACCATGGAAGCCAAATGAAATGGAGGAAAAGTAATCCCACCAAAGTAGGGGGATTCGCCCCCACACCCCTCCTACTTAAATATACCAACTCCGAGATTGCTCTACATGGAAGAGAGGGCACAGTTCACTATGGTGGTCAAGTGGTTAATTTCCCTGTGAAAGGAATTTGGCAGTATGTTCATTCGTTGAAGTGGAGCTTCGGTGGATTCAGCTCAGGTAAGCAGAATTTGGTGGATCGTACATTCGTCTAATGAAAATAGATCCATATATGTATGTACGTATGTATATATATATATATATATATATATATATATATATATATATATATATAGATATGTATTGTGGGCATTTTGTGCAGTTACAGAACTGAATGAAAGAAATATGGAGGTAACCTGAATGTCTACAATCATACGTATATAAATAGAATATAAGTTCAGTCCCAACAAGGCAGATAATAAAGGCACAGATCTCGATCAAAAAACATAGTAAAATAATAACATTTAATAACAGAAAGTAAGCGCTGTCATGGTTGATAACCGCTTCATCAGATAACACCATAATACCACAGTGGTGTTCAAAATGTAGTATTAACCAATGAAAAAAGCTACTTAACTAATAAAAACAATTATTACATTTAAAGTGCTAATGTGCAATTAGTGTTTTAAAGGTCTCTGTTTTAAAAATGGTTTCAATGAAACCATGCCATTAATACCGGGGTAGGTGTCTGCCTTAAAGAACAAAATCCACTTCTGTTCACAGGCTTCTGTTTTAATTTCAGATCACCACCTCTACCCCCTTCCAATACTATTTCCAAAACAAAAAACCTAAAATAGTGAGATGCACCATCTTCAATGACATGTTTAGCCAAAGCACTGGCACTCTTGGAATTCCTAATATCACGTATCTTTGCCATCCTTTTCACTAATACTGGCATAATCACTTTATAATCAGTTTTTAATCAAGACAGGTCTGTACAAAGCTGAATGTGAAAGTTCTTTAACTTCTTTGGGGAAAGCTACAGGGGTAAACTGTACATCCATGCATGAATTTAGTTTAGAAATACTCATGCTTATGCAGACATGATATGACCAAAAATTTGGTACGCCTTCCCCCCCAAAAAAAATAATATTGTTAAACAAAGCCTCCTTCCAGATTTTTATCACTCTATTCCCTCCTAACTTCCAGATTTCTACCCGAATGCAATCTGTTCCTGGATAACTCCCTGTTGATTGACTATAAATCACTGTTTTTATTTTACATTTTATTTCTTGTTCTGAACACTCACAAGAAAACTTGTCCATCTACCTACTTAATTACTTGAAACTTCAACAAGGTGTCTTTATTCCTTCCACATTGAGGGTATCAGAGAGAGTCTCCTAGATTTACTAGCTAAAGTGATTTTGTCAGGACTAATGCTTTGTACTGCATTTCTTTTTTTAATTATAAATAGGAAATCTCTAATGTCTAATTTTTACATCATAACCCTGCATCTTTGTGTTTTTATTTGTGCATGATCCAATATAGTTATTGGATGGGTCTCAAGGCTTTCAATTAATAATACATGCTCCTGTGAAATACACTTTATATCCAGTCTAACCCATTTTTTGTATCTTAGGGAATGATATGTAAATTCCTGCTACTGAGTTCACAGCTTTTATATCACATATTTTCAAATCAGGTTCCAGTCCCACCCATAAATATTACTCCTTGCTGAAAGCTTACTATTTCTTCCCAAATTCTCCTAAGCTCCTTAATTGTCTTTATTTCCTTTTATAATTAATAATTCCCTTCACCTTTGCTTCTGATATTCTGCTAAAAGTCCACCCTAAAAACCTTTGTCAAATTAATATGCTCATTTCTGTTCAAATGTATCTCCTGTAACATTACTATTTTCACCTTGCAGGTCTTAATCTAATTCAGTACTGTTTGCTTTTTACCTGTACCTGTAAGGCCATATACATTCCATAGGTTCATACATTCATAGATGTGTACAAGGCTAAAGACTACAACAGCCTTTTTAAGCCTAGCCATGTATCTCAAATTTCTAACAAGTTCTGGTACCCTTGGGATGTGTAAGCAGGGGCTTGGGAAATGAAACATTTCCAGGCTGTTTATGTCCATTAGATGCATAAATGCCAAACCAGGGATGAATTTCCTGATCCCCATTCAATTGTCCAAGTTACATTGAATTGGTTTAAGGAAGAAATATGCTCCACATGGATGAGGAATTTATTCTATAGAGGGGACAGTCCCTGGGATATATACCTGTCTCTCCAGCGGTCCTATTTATACCACAGGCAGGGTATAACTCTTTAAAATGGGTAATTCTGGTGCTATTTGTTTGTCGATATGCAGGAAATCTTTCAGAGTCTGATAATGCCCTGTATGCCAGGCATAGATCTACCCTCAACAGCCTGTCGGAGGTGGTTGTCCTTAGGCCTGGGACACCACATTTACCTCAAATTTGGCTTTGATAGACTTTATTTGTTCTCTGAGCTGTTTGTTTAATTTGACGAGAGTGCTTTTATCCTCCTGGGTGCTATGCATCCTAATTTTTCCCATGACTTTCTTCCATCTGTTATACAGCCTAATTTTGTGATTCTACCCGGGTGGCTTGTTTTTTGAGTTAGTTCTGTACCTCTTCCTGGTGGGTACAGCTGCCGCTATGCAGCTATTAATCTGCTTGGATAGGGTTTCTGTGAAAGTTATGCTTAGACGGCAGTGCTCTCAGTGTTTAGGTGGGGCTTGAAACTTTACCAGGTTATCACTTAATAATAGGAAGTTGACCTTACAGCAGTTTCTGAACATTCAAGGGTTAGCTGGGATTCTGGGTTTTATTTTTACTTCAAAGAAGAACATTTTGTGGTCTCACCTTATCAGAGAGGGCAGCACTGTCCTATATTAGTAAGGACTACATCCAATATGTTGCTCCATGTTAATATTGATAAAGCAGCCATTCTGATAAAAGGATATTGCTGCTACACATTATACATGACAGCTGTTTTGAAACGTTTGCATCCTTTGCAGCTTGCATACAGTGTCTAATGACTGGCAGACCAATTGCATATGTACAAACTCCAGAAAGGTAAACAAACCAATGAATCCAAAAAGACGGCTCACCCCAGTCTTTTTGGATCAACTGCACATGTAGCTGCTTCTTTCCATCTTTATTTCAACTCAAATCCCATTTTCCCAGACTTTTTACTTCCATAAAACACTCAAGAAACAATATAAAATACATTTTAAAACAAATCTTTCCTTTTAACGTCACATCAAAGGCAAATAAAACTATATTGGCTAATGCTGTACTGAAGTGATAAAAAATACTCTGAAAATTATGGAGTGGTTTGGTGCATTATTTATTTTGTTTATTTATTTCCAATTTGCCAACTGGAATGCTTGATTGGACTTTTGATCTTTTTTCATCAGGGTCCCTGCGAGAGGAATTTTACATACAGATCACAAGGATGTGCAATATGTATTGATGACATCACATCAATTGAATGAGATAAGCAAACCAGATTATTTGATGAAGATAAACATTAGCATAGGCTTTAGGTTTTTATCGCCATGAATTATTTATACATACACACACACACAAATTAAAAAAAAGTATATATATATCTATATCTATATATCTATATATCTATATGGGTCTGCGTCAGATTGCCAGTGTTTCAAAATGGCGACAACCATATGGCCGACACCATATGGCCATCAGTTTGAAATGCCGACAACCTGAAATAGTAATGCAAACTACTAAAAACAGTTTTGGGCAGGGGCAAGCCCCCCTGCACCCCCACACTCCCCGCTACTTAAATATTCTCACTCTGAGATTTTACTACAGTGCAGGAAAGGGGATTCTCCCAGTCCCGCACTGTAGCGGGATCTCCGCTATCATTTGTCGGCCTTTCAAATGTTCAGTCATATGGTGTCGGCCATATGGGTGTCGAACATTTGAAATTTCGATCAAATGAAGGGCTATATATATATATATATATATATATATATATATATATATATATATATATATATATATATTTATATATATGTATATAAGGGTCTAGGACATTTCAATGAATGCACATTTCACTGAAAGTTATATATGGCCTTTTCCCCACTGTAGTGCAACCCTGGAGTTAGTATATATAGTAAGGGGATGTGTGGGGCATAGACCCCACATATTTTAATTATTTTGAACTATATACACGGATACTTGCAATTCCAATATATTACTCTTTTCTGAACATAATATATACTTAAAATATGTGCCCCCCTACTTTATATACTAACTCCAGGGTCGCACTACAGTGGGGAAAAGGCCATATATAACTTTCAGTGAGATTGTTTTAGTGAACTGAGTTTTCAGTGATTTGTGTTCAGTCATTTGAGTTTCAGTGAAATGTCCTAGACCCTATATATATATATATATATATATATATATATAGAGAGAGAGAGAGAGAGAGAGGGAGATAAATCATACCTCTCAATTGTCCAGATTCCTGCAGAATGTCCAGTTTTCACCTCATATTTTTGGATTGTTCCTCATAAAATTTGTAGTTTTCTGGCCAAATCACTGAGGAATGAAATCACTAAATAACGACGTACATTTGAGCTCCAGACTCCATATCCTTCAGAAAACTTATACTATCACAATACCTTTTATTCTAGCAACTTTCTAAATTGATAACAGCAATATTTAAACTCTTCTTATTTTTGGGTCTTTGTCCTTCTACTGTTTTAGGCTTTGTCCAGATTTTTTGCTCTAAGAAGTTGAGAGGTATGATATATATATATATATATATATATATATATATATATATATATAGGGGTCTACTTTGACCCATCGAAATTACATTTCAATGAAACACAATAAGGCAAGTTGTTTTAAGCGAAAGTGCACTTTTGCTGAAATGCACTTTTGTGAAAAACAAATTAAACGAAAACAAAAAAAAACAAAATAAAAAAAACACAACACTAACCACTAGTTTTATATTCTCACTCCAAGATCTCACTACAGTGGGGAAAAGGGAATATTCCCTTATCCCCACTGTGCTGCAATCTAAGCAACATCCCTAGTTGCTGTTTGCTTGGGTGCATTTTCGGTTATGTGCATTTCGGCAAAAATGCACTTTTGCGAAATAGTGCTCGCCTAATTACGTTTCTCTGAAATGTAATTTTGTTGGGTCAAGGTAGACCCGCATATATATAGATATATATATATATATATATATATATATATATATATATATATATATATATATATATTTGTGTATGTGTGTATAAATTTTGATTATTATTTAGGTATGTATAATAAACAAGAAGGGAAAGTGTATGTAGTACAGTAAGTTAGAGAAGGAGATTTACACAGTAGGAGTTTAAAGAAATTGTTAATTAGGAATAAAGGGTAAAAATCTCATCAATAAAAGTCAGAATCTGACTGCCCCTGCATATCACAATCAGTTAAAGTCTAACATTATTATACTGAGCTTTTTCTTTTCTTACACATAGGACAAAGGGCCTGACAGAAAGTCAGCCTGGGGCTTCTAGAACAGTTTGTGTGAGGTTTATGGCTAGATCGTCAGGAGGAGGTTTAGATACGCATGAGCAGTACCCATTGTGAAGTACACTGCGTCTTGTCAAACAGTTCTAGAATTTTAAACTTGCAGCAGGCAAAATCTAGCATAAAAACATAAGATCTTCTGCAATCCAGGAAAGGAGCAAATCACTTTTATTGCTATGGTGTGATGATACAAAGAAGCATATATATGACAGTACTTATAAACCCACAACTACACAAAAGTAAGGCACTAAAAAAAAAAAAACAAATTAACATTAAGTGCTTTTGTTCTTTTATTAACAAGAACCCTGCTTATATACAATTCTTTTGATGATATCATCACCAGTATAACAACTACATTTGGTCAAGCCCTATAATTAAACTGCCGAGCATTTGTTTAAAGAACCATAGACCCGTTATAAAACTAATACAAACACATCTTCATAAAAAAGCCTTCTCAAAACACACACACACACACAAAAATAGAATGATACAATTTTCCAATACAAAAAATTGTGAAAAAATATATATAGATATAAACATATACTGTATATATAAAAATATATTTTAATTACAAGCATTAAATATTTTATACTTTAAATAACTTTTTATAGATATTTTGTCATTTATACCTGGAACAGTATCTGCTCTTAAAAGCACCTGCCATTTCTATTCTAAAAACTCTTAATAAGCATTATATGGCCCTGCAAACCTCTTCTTGCCAACTTGTTCAAAAACTAAAAATTGAAATTTCCTAAAATCTCTACAATATGGGACATGCCTAGCTAATGCATTTCTACTGTCTTTTTTCTTAATAGCCAAAATGTGCTCCTTAACTCTGTCAACTTATTTCTGCATGGTTTTACCAGTATAAAAATGATCACGATTTGAACATAAAACCAAGGTATATTAGTCCTTCACTTTGACAATTAAATCTACCATTTGCAGTGAGCACAAAATTAATGTGTCTAAAATGAAAGCTACAAACTGTCACTATAAATCTACAACATGAGCATTTTTGACAGGGAAAAGTCCCAAACTTCTTAAAATTCTTTTCATTATTAGGAATCTTGGATGAATTCTCCAGAATCTGTTTTAAATTCCTTGTTTTCTTATATATAAAGCAAGACTTTTCACCTAAGACCTCAACTAATTCCTGATTCCCAATTATAATCTTCCAAATGTTGCTAATAATTCCCATTATCTGTAAACCATCTAAACTCAAAGGCAGAGGAAAGGAACAACTTGAGTCTTGAAATTTATCACCCTTTTCCACTTGATTACCAGTTTTAGGAGGGAAACCTGTTTTTACAGTTGGTAGAAACTTATTGTGCCTTTTCTCTATTACATAATTAGAAATTTTCCTAAGCATTTCTACATGATATCTTCACTATTGAAATAACCACATAAGTTCCGTTACTTCTTTAATAACCTGCCCCCTAAACACATTAAACATATAATATATAATACATAATATATATGACTGTACTTGGGAGCCCTGCTTTCCATTAAAACATTAAGTTATTGACTTCTGGTAGAGTCAGTTCAACTGGCCGTATATCAGCTGATCAAAATTTACCAACTTTTCCAGTATAAGATTGTGGTACAGTGGGGACTAGGGAATATGCCCTTTTCACATATGTAGTTGCAATCTCAATGTTAGTACATATAGTTAGCAGGGGGTATGGAGGTGCAGAGTTGCTTGCCCTTCGAAAAACATTTATTTTTATACTTTGTGGATCACTGTTTTGGTATTTGACAATTAGCTTTCAATCATTATAGGATCAACTAATTGTCATTTCAACAGAAGATTATGCTTCCCATTATCAGCAACATATGGCAGAAAAATGTACAAATCAAGTCAATGTGATACAAAGATATGAGTTAAAAAAAATTTCAGAGGGAAAGCTATGACAGTGATGCAGTTTTCATAATTTGGAGAAAATATGATCCTGTCACTGTTACTTAGCATGAATATGTCTTCAGTACTATAGTACATCCCTCACATTTTTCATGAAACTAACACACCTAGGATTTCCAGTCTCTTCTTATCTCTCTCTTGTTTTGTGCAGAACAAACCGATTATCGCACTGTCTCCACACCTCACTCGAATTTCCGAATCAGATGACTTGCTCTCCCATACAGTCCACTAAAACCACCTCCTTCAAAGTATGGTTTATACTTCTTGACGTTTTCTTGCTTGTATCACATCTGAGAACAGTATTGGTTGAATGTTGTCCCCCCTATTTGCATGGTACTTAGTCATGATTTTTTTATAGAAGTTCCAGATATCCTTTGAACAAGGGTACCAATTATCATCCGGTATGGCTTGCACAATGCTAAATAGTATACCTGGACTATAAACACTTCTGGTTTGGCTGATTTGCTTGTGAGGTGGAGGATTCCCCATGCAGCCACACAATTCATCACTTTTTATTATGAAGCAGGGCAGCTATGTCTTGCAATCTCAACACCTGGGAGCTTCCTCCACTGGACAAAGTGCTGTTACTGAATGTTCCCTCCTTCCCTTCCTTAAGCGATTCTTCATATACTTTGATCAGGCTTGAAGCAGAGCTTATCAGCGTTACAAGTGGGAAATCAACTCTGGTGTAACATTTGAATGACAGCATTTTTGTTTAGTAAAATTTGCCTTCCTGAACACAAAGATTATTGTTTATGTGGGACTCAGTTCAGTCTCTGGTCTATACTGCATAATGATCAGTGGAGAGCACTTATCTGCTTTCACAGATGTCTGCTGATGACTCACTTCTCGCTATAATCATTTGGTTTAAATATTTCTTCTGCAGTGAATGGACAGTGTTTCTGTTCGTAATAAATTAAAGCCGTCCAGCAGCACCACTCTCTTTTAATTACTTGTCATATATAGATACTTCTAGAAACATGCCCTTTGCTTTCTCTTCCCCTTGTGCTGGACAGCTAACTGTAACAATGCCTGTGAAGTTAATAGCAGTGTTGCTATATGCCATTAGAGTTACCTGCGGCATTACGGCCACATTTTGCATTTCCTGTACTGGTGTGCTATAATACTAGCAGTGACAGAAAGGGAAACCTTTTCTATTTATCATTATTATTTCTAAGTACAGTAGCACCTGGCATTACTGAATTTCATTGCTCTTTCCTGACATAGCCAGACCTTGGACTTGTTGCTGTATGTAGAGTAGCCTCTTTAACAAGGCCAGCTGGTTTGGAGTTAATTCCAAGGTCTGTAACTACTGATGCAGATGGCTTGCTTGTTCCACCCTTGTCTGTCTTATCACGTACATTACACCAGTGCTTTACCTCCACCTTTTTCTTCAAGTATTATGACATTCTTATTGCTGATGGCAGGGGAAATAAAACAGTGCACCAGGAGCCTCATAGTTGTTTCATCAAACTACCAAAAATATCTGGCCCCAACAACCAATCAAAATAAGTTAAATAGTTCAAAAATTCATGCTGCAGCTTTATCATATGGGTGGAACTTTCCAAAGATAACAACTGATTGCCATGCATCTATTTGTGGTTGAAAATCGGGAAAGATTTCCTATGGCTGTATAAGCCTACTTTCCCCAAAGGAATGCACTAGCTGTGTGTGACTGGTACAAAAACATGAGAACAAGGCCGCCATTAATCAAGCACAAATAAGGAAGAAAATTGAGGAAGTGATGGTTCACAAATTATGTATGAAACAAATTTTGCAGTTTCAGTTACTAGATCCATAATTCTTTCTGTTTTTCTTTATGGCAATTTAAAATCTTGTTAAAAGGCAATGATTGTAAAAGATAACTTAGAAGATTTTAAACTGGCTTTTTGATGAACTATGTTTGTGAGTGATTGAGTTTACTTGTCCTATAAAGTGAACCATAACCTGTTAACTCTTTCCTGGCCAGGAATGTTTATTTATATGCCTGTGCAAGTCCATACCTCTCTGTTAAATACACATTCTCTGTTTTCTAAACCAAATAAAGTAAATGCAAAGATTTGTGCCATTTCCAATTCCACACACAAAACACCCACTCATTTGTCAAATACTAGTTAATCGTAGCATCAATCAGCAAAGTGCTGCAGATTTTTTAAATAAACAAAACTAGAGGCTTAAGGGTAAAATATAGTGATGGCAAAACAAAACTAGAGGCTTAAGGGTAAAATATAGTGAAGGTAAAAAAGAATAAGAACTGAGGCAAGTTAGAGAAGAAAACAAAGGATTTTGGGACAATTTATAGCTGCTGAACACTAAGTGGCAGTTGTTTGGTTAGTCATAAGATAAGAGTATAAGGACACAGGAAGTACTGAGTTAGCTGAATGAGGTTGCTGTTGTAGAAACAACTTAAGAGACTATTGTGTATTATTTTACAAAATTAAACAAATGCAATTTAAAAAGTACAGATCCTATAAGTCTTAACCTTCTCCTCCTGTAAGGGTGTGCTTTGTGATATTAAAATTTACTGTGGGAAAGATTGAGGGTTCTGAAAGAAATCTGTCAATAAGTTTTTAAATTAAATAACATTTCAGAAGGAAATGCAGAAACAGGAACATGAAATAAGGCTGAAAGACACTGTAATTAGAATTGGTAAAAGTAATTCAGTTCTACAAACATAGAATTAATTTATAGAGAAAACAACAGAAAATGCAAACAGAATAATGAGTGGGGAATAAAACAAACAGGCAGTAAGATATGATGACAATAACAAGAAAATACAGTAAAAGGGAGCTCAGCCTGAGAGATGAAGCTGAAAATAGCGATGTGTTTGGGCTGAGTATGGGAGTAGTCATAGGTTTAGACTGAATGCTAGGATGGCAACGGGTGCTCAACACTCTTACTTTGTCATTAAAAAGAATGTCATACATCCAGATGAGACATGATGGAATAAGGGGAATATGGGTATAACTAGGCATACGCTATGTAAGCCAGGGTGTACAAACTAACTTTTAAGGGGACAACATTTTACCCAGAACAACAGCAACGAACATCCCACATTCGTCCTTCAGATAAGATGTTAAACTGAGGCCCCATCTGCCCAAGTAGGTGGTAGCTCATGTGGCTGTAAAATTCCATGGCACTAATCGAAAAGAGTATGGGGCATTTAATTAACATAACATAAACAAAACATGATTTACATATTTACAATTACACATCTACATATTCCAATATACCATCGCGATTCTTCTTCTTCCATAACTGATCCCCACTCCTTCTTCCACAACCATAAAGTAATTTTTTGCAGTATATCAGCTAAAATCCATTTCCCATTAAACAAAACTTCATTCAGTCTTTCATTTAAAAGTATCCATATTACATAAAATACATTTTATTTTTATGATATCCATATATAATCATATTCATATCTATATTGTTTGTAATTAATATTCTCAAAAACTTTCTTCACTTAACTTTTTCCAGAGTTTAACTACTCTTTTACATTTCAAAACACATGCCCTGTTGTCTCTTTCTCCCAAAAAATAAACACACCCATTCAACTTTCTTTTTATATGGCATATAAAAGATCTGTCAAAAAGCAAATTGAAGGTCATGCTGCTCAATGCTAGGAGCCTTAACCTGAAAATGCACTCACTGGAGGCACTCCTTGCACTGGAAGATGCTGATGTCTGTGCAATCACAGAAACTTGGTTCAAGGCTGTGGAGATCACCCCTGCCTTACCAGGCTATACCTCATTCCACACTTTCCAACCTCAAAATGAGGTCAGAAAGACTAAGGGTGGTGGAGTCTCTATCTTCATTAAAGACAGGCACACCTCCAGACTGGTTTACCAGCATGGTGCACTGGAATTACTCCAGGTGCAACTGACAGTTGGCAAGACACCCATCCAAGTTATAGCCAGCTATAGACCCCCCCCTCCATGACTCAGGACACCCACTCCTCCTACCTGGACCTACTTGACTCCATCAAGGTACCCTCTAACACCCTGATCATTGGTGACTTCAACTACCCCATCATAGACTGGGTGAACTATTCCTGCACTAATGTACTCACCCAATGATTCCTTGACTTCATCCATTCTAACGCACTAGACCAGCTGGTCTTATCCCCCACAAAGGGAGATAGCATACTGGACTTGGTTTTCACCAACATGGGCGACCTCTGCACCACTCCCATAGTATGTTCTTCCCTGGTGAAATCAGATCATCGGTCTGTCTCATTTGAAGTTTTTGTCCCACCCAACCCCTCCCAGCCGTAATCAGGCTAAAAAAACTTCTCAAAAACTGACTACAACCTTCTAAGGGAGGTTATCAGTAGCTTCACACCACCGCCCTCCTCAGAGGATGCAGACAAATATGCTGAACAGTATGCCAATGCAGTATACAAGCACCTGTACAACTGCATGGACTCAGCCATACCCAACAGAACTAAAACCTGCTCCTCAAGAAAACATAAACCTGTCTGGTGGACATCCTCTATCAACAGGCTTTACAACAAAAGGAAGAAACTGTTGTCCAAGGGTAAAAAGGCACAAATTCCCAATTGTAAAAACTCCCTCCTTAGCCTCAACAGGCAAATTAGATCACTAATTAAAACCTCCAAAGCCAATTATAAATCAAAACTAGCCTCTGAAACAAAGAGAAACCACAAGTCCTTCTTCAGTTACATTAGGAATCTCCATGGCAAAGCGCAAGTTTGTTCCGAATTAGTACTTAATGGTACCACTTACACTGATCCTGCTGACTTAACCAACCTGCTAGCTCATAGGTACAAAGCAAACTTCACCCACTTATCACCCCCCAAAGGCCCAGTTGACATCCCTGATACTTGTCCAACACCTCACATCTCTGATAGTATCCCAGGCTGTATTTTGCACCATCTCCAGCAAGAACTAGCTTCACCATTGAGCAACCTATTCTACCACAGCCTAATTACAGACTTCATTCCAGCAAAGTGGAGAACTGCCATTGTCATCCCCTTGCACAAAGGTAATGCCACTACTGACCCAGGAAACCATTAGCTTGACAAGTCTGATCTGTAAAGCCATGGGGTGTATTATTATGGATCTCATAAACAAGGACATAGGCAATCTCCAAGCACTTGAACCCACCCAATTCAGATTCATTAGGGGTAGATCTTGCCTATTGAACCTAGTTGACTTCTTTGAGACTGTCACCAAGGCCCTGGATGAGGGAAAGTCGGTACATACAGCTTACCTTGACCTGGCCAAGGCCTTTGACACAATCCCCCACTCAGGCATCATCGAAACACAACTTGGTGTTAATCCCTATCTCATCAGATGGGTGGCCAGCTGGCTCACAGACAGAACCCACAAGATCAAAATAGGTGTCACCACCTCCGACAGTAGACCTGTCACTCATGGTGTTCCCCAGGGATCTGTCCTGGAACCCCTACTGTTTGGCATCTACTTCTCAGAAGTCCAGGTAAAGACAAAGGGCCTGTGGCTGACCAAGTTTGTGGATGACTGTAATTTGGGTGCTGTCACTGACACTCAAATGATGTTAACATACTGTAAGCTAAAAGCTGGTTAAGACTGAAGTCCAAAACCAAAAAACAAAACCAAAGGAAATCAAGCTGCTTTAAAAAAATCCAAGGACAATTCCACAGTAAATAATTCCAGTAAGCGCTTTCATCTACAATAAGACTTCTTCAGACTGGAAGTTAACATTCAAAAACACACATTTAAATACTTTAAAATCACATGACCACATACTTAGTGTTTTAACCCTTTGCTTTTCAGATACATAATAAAATCTTCTTTATTGATCAGACCGGGGGGGGGGGGGTAGCAAGCATGGAGTCTAACCTGCCAACTATATTCCTGCCACCCCAAGTCATCTTCTGGATTAAATGAATTTTCTACATTTTTTTAAACTGTCCACTACAAGGAATTTAAAGTTAACTTTGCATGAACCATGTTTGTAATGCTTCCCCAGGGCACTGCTTTCATCCCCAGTAGAAACTGCATATTTATGTCCATATATTGTTTTGTACAATTCTCTTGTAGTTCTTCCTACATAAAAAGATTTACATTCTAAGCAAAAAGTGACATAAATGACATACTTAGATTTGCATGAAAAGACCCCATTGACAGTTGTTTTAACATTATTCAAAGTGCATTCTGTTTTTTCCGTGAACAAATAGTTACCCATATTACAGTTGTAATACTTAACCATTCCATTTCTGTCTGACCTGACTTTAGGTATAGTCAACTTACTTTGAAATAAGTTTTTGAAACTTTTCCCTCTTTATTGGGTAAAGACAGGCTTATGTCCTATAGTTTCTAGTAACTCAGTTTGTCTATAGTTTCTAGTAACTCAGTTTGTCCCCCCCTCTTGATAACGTTTTTCACAAAAATTGTCACTTTCTATACCAAAATCTTCTTCCCACCTGTAACCTTATGTTGTCAGCTCATGATTCATTTTCTTTCCACTCAGCTCACTTTCCATTCCAAAAACCTTTTCTTTCATATCAGACCACAAAATCTCAGACTCTTCTCCAGAATCATGATTTTCCAATAAACCAACCAGTTTTTCATCAGTCACCATTCAAAACAAATTACTTTACAACAACTTTTTTTTTTAAAATCCTGAAGTTAAAAGTGAGCTAGACAATTTGTACTATCCACTCACTTTTCAACAATTTTTTGTCTAGCAGACAAAATCACACTGCTATCACCGACAGAACAACTCTTTTCTCCCTTTATTACTGCACAGCTTCTCCTAGCTGCCTCTGTGCAGGAAGTGCTGCAGCAAAAATGTTCCCCCCTCACAATGAAAACAGTAGAGGAAGTTCCCAGTTACTCTGGCTCAATTTCCCCTGGTCAGTTTAAATATCGCCTTGGGTCTCCGGGAAAAGAAGCCACTGGTCTAGTGGGACTAATCCTGTTAACAAAGTGCAAATAAATAAAATAAAATACATACATTATTTATTTATTTAGCTTGTTACTTGCTTTTGTTGACTTGGCCATTTCCACTTAATGACATTAAAATGGGTCAAGAGAGCATGCAAAGACAATTATAATGTCTAGAGTAATATACGTCTTGTCATGTTACCACTTATCCAGTTAGAAGCACTCTTAACCAAATCCAGAATAATGTATAAAACTTAAGTTTCTGCAGACCCTTTAAAGAAATCCTTACTGGTATCTGCCTGTGTAACTGTTTAGGGACACTGAATAGTAAGATCAGTGTAACATTGTAGCAAACTTAATCCCTTGGCATGTTACTGCACAAGGAACATTGCAGATTACCAAGAACCATGTGTGTGTTATAGATACCTCTTCATTTGTAAGAATTATGTGGTGCTGCGGTAGCGTTGTCGCCTCACAGTAAGACGTGGTCCTGTTCGATTCTCAGCTAAAGCGTCTTCTGTGTGGAGACATGCGTGAATGGGCGTACCTTCGTTGAAGGTTGTGCGTCAGGGCTGGCAACTCGGTACATAAAAATCTACTGCCAATCATTAGCGGACTGGAGTTCCGCTGTGGCGACTCCTAACCGGTAAAAGCCGAATGATACAACAGCAACTACAACATTTATATAACTGCTGCATTGTCACTACTTATGTGTTTCCTGTCTTTACACAAGTAAAACTCCAATACCATATAAGTTATGTAATATCTTCAAATGTATACATGTTCATAGCAAACACTTTTTAGAATTTGTGTTGTACTTTGCATCCTGCCTATGGTCTGGATCATGGCAGAAAAAGGTCTTGCACCAGTTCACTTATATGGATACCAATTAAATAGATGACGGATTTCCAGTGTGATAAGTTAATATATATGCTGCATGCCCAAAACCATGTTTAAGATATACTGTATTCTATAGAAAAATGTGCAAGTATATTATTACTCGTGGCTGAGGGAGGGATGAAGCAAACACTGAAGTCCACTCTGTGATAATACTTTTTCATTCCATTTTATTCCATTAAAAGGCAAGCCTTGTTTCTCTTTGCCCAGTCTAGAACAACCAGTGGTTTGGTTTTAGATAGGGGTGCTATGTGTAAGGGTCTATATTAGAACATCAAAGTTTCACAACTTCGAATGTTCTAATATCGACCCCTATTCAGCGAATGCTGAAAATAGCGAAGCTGCGGAACACCATATTTATTCCTAGAGAAGGAATTTGGTTGGCCATTCCTGTGGCTTCGCTACGTTCAGCACTGTGGTTGAAAGTTACGGGTCGGGATCAGGTAAGTGTGCGATTGTGTGGCCGTGAGGGTTAGGGCACGGGGTAGGTGAGTTAGGGTTAGGGCGCAGGTCAGGTAAGTGTGAGATTGTGTGGACGTGAGGGTTAGGGCGGGGTAGGTGAGTTAGGGTTAGGGCACGGGTGAGGTGAGTGCGCGATAGTGACGGATCTTAGGGTTAGGGTTTGGGTTAAGGTAAGTGGATAGCTAGTGGTGTGTGTACAGTTTAGTGTAGGGTTAGATGTAGGATTTTAGGTGTATGTGTGTGGATTGCTGTTTGTTTGGTGTGTTTGTGTTGTGTGTATGTGTGTCAGAACAGCAAATTTTTTCCCTCGGAAAAAATTTGCTGTTCTGTATGCTCGATGTTGTCAGCGTTGGCTGAATAGGGGTCAATATTAGAACATTCAACATTTTAAAAAGTTTATGTTCTAATATAGACCCATGTGTAATGGGATGTTTGCTGCATTTCATTTGACAAGGCTTTCTTTTCATAATGGACTTCCTTTGTGATAACAGCACATGTATGTGATAAAGCAAGGAAGGAAAGAAAACTGTAGTGATACAAAAAAGAAACACATATAAGCCATCATGGTGCACTGTTAATGGCTGAAAGAATAAACACATCATTAATGAAAAGAATGTCAGGATTTTTGTACTGCTGATAGTATGTTAGGTATGCAGGTATAATGTAAAATAATTTATTGCCATAGGATCCTACTGTTACCATGCCAGATCCATAAGTAAGGACACATGCCGATGATTGTTTCCATGAAAACACTAGTGAATGCAAATAAACTCTCTGCTGCTAGATATTATGCATGGAGTACATCTTCCATGCAGAGACAAACTAAGGTAACAGTTATTGTTTCATGTTCTACTGATTTGTACAGACAAACTGAATACTATATCAGAACAAGCTATGTGATGAAATACATGGCACTCATAATATTTATATCAAAATAAAAGAAAATCATTTCTTTAATATTGCTTAAAAAGCATACTTAATTACTGTGGACACTATGCAGATGCTCAGGCCATATGAACACAACAGAGTGTGATGTTTTAACATGTACGATGAAGGAAACTGGCAAATGTGGATGTGACCACTGCAGTAGTTCCACTTACCCTGAAAGCAGATGTCCTTCTTCACTTTTAACAGGTTAGAAATGGACTTAATACTGCATGGGGAGAACTTGTTATTGTTGGGCTGGTTTCCTTCGGAAGCGTAGGGATACATAAGGTAATTCCCAAGGGATGTGTCAGATGGCATACATCTCTCCCCCTCATCATGCTGTAACAAATAGAACAAGAATGGACACACTTGATTATTATGGATTCATTCTATTTAACAAGAATTGTCTCTAGACCATTGTAATTAAATACATTTGCTTTAATTAAGAATTGTGTCTCTACACCATTGTAATTAAATAAATTTGCTTTAATTTAAAGAAAGTGGTGCCATGTCTTTAGCAGCTTTCTTACATAGTACATATCCATAGTTCCAAAGCCGATGCTAAGTGGGCTTTATTTTCTTAATAGGTGTGTTTTTTTCCCATTTGGAAATCTTTGCCTCTCATGGCCTTGCTCTTATTTTTAAAAGAGAAAACAAAATAGCATAATGTGGTGAAGCTCTCAACTCAAAAGCTTAAAGAGACATTTTACTGTTTTCTAATGACATGCCATAATATAAAGTCAAATCAAAGAGTAAAAAAGTCACACAGACAAACCGATTAGGAAAAACTACAAAAAAAAACTAACCAATCTAGTTTTCAACGTGAGATACCTTAAACCTCTTGTAATAGAGGCCTATGGGATATATGCAAAGAACCCATTAAGGAAATCAAGCATTTAGCAAAACACTCTATGGCTTCTAAACATCCATGACTTTTTACTTTTTCTTTTTAAGTGTTTGTGGATGCATTCAGCCAATAAAACCAACCCCCACTAGGTGTGAATAAACATGTTTCAGCCCTCTTATGACCTCATCAACACAGCATAAGTGGACAATTTGGCCATACTTTAGAAACTCACGGTCTTTATACCCAGATGCTGTTCTTAACCTTTAAGGTGTCTAGAAAATATCCCAACTAACATCCAAACCAAACTGTAAAAAGGTCACACAGACAACAAACCAATTAATAAAAACTACAAGAAAAACCTAGCCAAACTAGAATTTTCACTGTGTGATACCTTAAACCTCCTATAATAGAGGTCCATGTGATATATGCAAATTACCTCCTAAGGACATCAAATGTTTCAGCTATATGGCTTCTAAAAGTTCATGACTTTTTTTTACTTTTTCAAGTCTTTGTGGATGTATTCAGGCCAACAAAGCCAAACCCCACTAGCTGTGAGCATGGATGTTTCAGCCTTCTTATGACACTGTGACCACAGCGTAAGTGGATTGCTTGGCTATACTGTAGAAACACAGGGACTTTATACCCAGCTGATGTCCTTAACCATTAATGTGTCTCCAAAATATCCCATCTAACATCCAAAGCAAAGAGTAAAAAGGTTACACAGACAAACCAATTAGCAAAAACTACAAGAATAACCTAGCCAAGCTAAAGATTTCACTCTGTGCAATATATTGTGTTCATTATATTTTCAGATTGGCATACACATGCATCAGTGACTGGTATGACTTCATAGATTTGTAGGGTCAAGGGTCTCTCTAGACAGGTGGTGTGGGTACCATATGTAACCTAGTCAAGCAATCCAGACAACTTAGATGGTGGATTTATCACCCCACTCAATGGCAGTCATACTTCTTACCTCAGGGGTAAATTTGTGGTACTCAGCTAATTGTCAGGGTAGAACCTGAAGAAAGCCAGTGTGGTACACAGGTTGTCATGAACAGGAGCTTGTTGCAAAGGAAGAAGATTCTTTGAGTGAGGAATCTATGTCTCCAAGAGGTCTTGCTTATGATGAGATGAACAGCAAGTTCTTTCGTATAAACAGTTTTAGAATAATCAGTATTTCTGAAGTGGAGACATCTGGTAAGACAGGATCCTTCATAGCTCAGAAGGAAAGGCAGGGATTACTACACAGGAGTCATCATAAAAACAGAGGAAAAACAATAGAGTTTCTAGTCTGAGTAGCAAAGGAACTTATTTCTTTGATTTTTTAGTAAGAAATACTTGCAGTCTTTCTAGTTGGGCAGGGTGTTCAGAAAGGCACATTCCAAACGATACCTTGTATTCAATTATGATGAAAGGAAAAAATAGAAGGGGTTATGATATCCTCTGACCTAAAGTATATATCATTGTTAATTATCTGTGTAATGTGGACAGATTTCTACCTATCTATAACTGACACACAATGAATAAAGGATATATAATTTCCAATAAATGTACCTACCTCACTAATGACGGTATCAGTTTTAAGCAGGACTGTGTTTATGTTGTAATTGGATACATGTTGATTGATTGACAGCAGTATTATTGAGTGTGTTTATGATGTAATCAGATATATGTCGATTGAATTGACAGCAGTATTATCTTATCCATTGATGAATAATTGAAAAATATTAAGCAAAATAACTTTAGCCAAACCTCAGAGGTAAGTTTTTTGTGGGGGGTGGTAGGAAAGCCCTCCTGCACACCGCCCATGTGGAGGGATACCCACTACACACCCCAAATCTAAATATATAGGTTCATACGTAGGTACTAGACTATTGGCCCTAGGGCTTATGTAAGCCTAGCCAAAAGGTACCCTGGCTTTCGCCACCCAAGAAAATTATTTTTCTGTGCCCCTTTCGAGCAAAGCCACAGAAGTGATCCCCGGGGTGAATTTCCTATCTCCCATCCAATCATCAAGATTTTTCTTGAAGAGTGCTAATGAGGAGCTTTGTTTGATATAGCTAGGTAGTTTGTTCCAGAGTAAGGGAAGTCTCTGGGACAGGAATCTATCCCTCCAGCATGTTCTGTTTATTGTGGTGACAAGGTTTAGGTCCCTAGAGCATGTAGCTTGGAGGGATTGGGATTTCTTTAAGTGGAACATGTCCAACAGCTCTGGGTCTGACATAGCTTTGTATGATAGGCAGTGATCACCTCTGAGTAGGCGATATGCGATGGAGTAAAGCTGGAGTTTTTTGAGACGGTCTGCGTAGGACATCTGTTTGAGGCTGGTAATCCCATTTGTGAGGTATTTCTGTGGCCTTTCCAGTTGTTGTAGATGTCTTGTGAGGTACATACCAAAAGGGACGTTGTACTCTATAATGGGTCTAATGAGTGACGAGTAGAGGGGAACAATTACCTATTTTTTCCTGGATGAGAAACCTTTTGTGATGAGGTGTGCCGCATAGAAGGATTTCCTGACTACTGTGGCAATGTGATTATCAAAGGAGAGACTACTGTCCACCTGTGTCCCAAGGTCTCTTATCACACTTTCAGTGTTAAGTAGACTACCAGCTATGTGGTAGTTCATGGGTACAGAGTTTTTACCAAAAGGGATAACAATGCACTTTTTGGCATTGAGCTTGAGGCCATGGCTTTGACACCAGGTATCTGTCTCAGTGAGGCCCTTTTGTAGGATGTCCACATCGTTAGGAGTTTTGATTATGGCTCTTAGTTTGCAGTCATCTGCGAACTTCGTTAGCCAAAGACCTTCTTTGTTAGCCTGTACTTCAGAGAAGTAGATAGCAAACAGGAGAGGACCCAGGTTACACAACAATAGAGAAAAAAGAAAAAAAGGAAACTTCACTGTCAATGAAAGTTGTTTCATTCATTTGTCTTCGAGATGCGACTCGTATCATAGGCACCCATTGTAATCAGTTAGCTATACTGTTTCTCATTGTCAACTATATTTCATTTTTGAGCTTACCATCCGTGGGCATTATAACACTTGCTGATTCTGGTAAGCTGCTATTTGAAGATATGGGTTATCATAGGGGAGTGAATAATACCACTCAGTTTACAGTCATTTGCAGACATGGAAAGTAATAGACCTTTGGCATCTTCTTTCACATCTGTGAAGTAGATGGCAAAGAGGAGTGGATAAATGTCAGATCCTTTAGAATGAGAAGGATTTGATCAGAGATCCAATTTGCAAACTTATGTGTGCTATAGAGATTTATCATCTGACTAGTCAATGTCCATTGTACCATCATGGAGAATTGCATTGAATGTTTTAGCAAGATACACATAGGCAATATGTAGATAATTCAGTGGCATATCTTACATTTTGTAAGAAATCAGCCAGATTAAGGAGAAAGGATCCATGGATTGTACTCTCTAAGTTAGCCATGGGTGGGAATGTGCATGTGTGTGTGTCATGGAAGAACAGCCTTGGCAGGGCTAGGCATTGTGAACATTGGATAATGGTAACTCGTAATGTGCCATCCCAAACCCTTGTGGAAAAATGGGAAATAAAGGGGATTGTGGATGGCTGGATAGATGGAACAATCTTTTGGGAAGCCAGATTCATTAGGGTTGATGTTCTGTAGGTCACCAATTTCTTTGTTTATGAAATGACCCAAGACACATTTCATGATTTTACAGATGATGTCACTGAGGCTAACAGGATGACAGTTACCAGGGTCCATGGTGGAGCTGGCCTCATGGTTTGACATAATGGTTGTTTTCCAGAGATGAGCAACACCCCATGTAGAGAGACTGAAGTTAAAAGGTTTTAGGAGGGGTTCAATGATACTGTAATTTGTATTAACATGGAGATAGTCTAGTCATTTTGTATGGTGGGGCATGGAGCTATTGTTTTAGATTTTGGATAGAACTTCTATTATTTTGTTTTAGATTTTGGATAGAACTTCTATTATCTAGTTCATAGCAATATTTGGGGAAGTGGAGTTAAATGATTCAAGGTAGGGAATGTGAAGGTGAGTGGTAGGGATAAAATTGGTCTGAATTTTTCAGCTAGGACACTGACTGTGTCTTTAAAATCTGAATGTGTGCCACCATTCAACTAAAGCACAGTTGGGTGCTGTATTTTCTGAGGTACTGATCGTACTTTCTAATAGTTTATACTCAAGACCACTTCCCAGTTTGCCTTGTGCTAACTATGATGCTGTTTGTTACTGCAGACCAGTATCCAGCTGCAAAACTGTTATACCACCTTCAACACTGCACACCACAAAGCCTGTACAGAAAAGCTAAATGCGACCATTATGGGACATATAGTGGAAATGATGAATGATCTTTCCTGTTAATGGAGCTTTACCAGTACCATTGTTTTTTTGACTGAGCATGGATAACATGCCCTACACTAAAGATGAGCTCCAGGCTGAAAGGTCACACTAATGTAAACTTTAGCTCACAGCCTAACTAATACTGGATTCATTGGAAACTTTCCAGAAAGATGAATAATTCTCTCACGGATACCTTTGACCTTTACAGACTTGAAATCTGTTGTTTGAGTATAATAATAGTCATTTCTGGCAAGTAAAATATTTTCTCTCATAAATCTGTATACAAACCTTTGTTACTGACAGGCCAAACAGTAGTGAATTGCATACTAACTCAAGTGGATTATTTCGCTACTCTTTTAATGGTGGTATTAACTGCTTGCCTACTATCAACCTATGAGATTGCAGGATAGGATTTTTGATGTTACTTATTCAGTGACTGCCTACCACTTTAGATAGCAAAGTTTCATCTTTCTAGAGGTTGGGTACCTATTTTTTCCTTACATAATATGAATCATCTCAGAATTTTTAAGTATGGTCATTGTATAAAAAATAAATAAATAAACAAAACCTCAGAAGGTCTTTTTCTCAACATTTTAAATTTTCCGCAATATATTTATTTTATTTATTTCCAGTTTGATTTATTTCCAGTTTGATTACTGAGGAAGTCCACTGGGCCCAGAGAGCCTGTTTTCAGTGGAGGCCCGGGGAGAAAAGCTCCATGAAACAGATTACAGTAAAGATAGCAGCCCAATAAAAATAAAAGTACAAGTACAAATACATATCAAATAATACAAAGCAATATTGCTCATAGTGGAAAAATATCGTGCAGATACATTTTAACAAATTCACACAGTTAAAGTCAAAAGCAATTTACAATATTTATAGTGTGAGAGATCATATGGGAATTAGCTATAGAAGGTTATAGCCAGCTATAAGGTGCTTAGGAACTCAGGAGGATACCCTCCCAGGGGCTTTTGTTAAAGAGTTCTAGGTAGGGAGAATGCAGTTACATTTCCATTTGGAGGAGAGGTAGGTGTAAAGCTGAGTTTTGAAGTTGTTTGCGTTTGACACTGTCCTTAGTGTGGAAGGGAGAGAGATCCATTTCTTACCTAAGGAGAAGGAGAGAAGTTGTCCAGCAGGACGTTTAAGTTTGTGGACAGTAATTAAGTTTTGGTGTTCAGATCTGAGAGTTCTATTTGGGGTGTATGGGAGAAGGATGTTAGAGCGGGGTATTTGGTTGGATTAAATATTAGTCTATGTGCTGTAGTGAGCTAGAGGAAATCCAGGTAATTTGTGAATTCTAACCAGTTTAGGGATTGGAAGGTAACACAGTGATGAGTGGAACGTTTGGCTTTGGTGGCAAATTTAGAAATTTTGTTATAACAGCTTTCAAGTTTAGAAGTGATGGAAGAGGGTAAGTTAGTTAGTAGTGGGGTGCCGTACAGAAGGGAGGGAAGGAGGTAAGAGGAGGCCAGAGTATGTCTGGTAGAAGTAGAGAGGAAGTGGTTGTTCCTGTATAGCATACCTAGCTTTTGGTGAGTTTTCTTTATATTTTTCTGAATATGGATGTCTAACTCGAGGTGTTCGTCTACAGTTACAACAAGTAGTTTGGCAAAGGAACAACTTCAATTGGAGAGTTGCTTTGGCTACGGACTTGGAAGGAATTTTTATCAAAAGAGAAAGATTTTGAGGGTGTGAATAGTAGTATTTTAGCTTTGTTAGCATTGAGAGAAAGGTGATTTTGGTGCATCCACATCTCAGTAGTTGAGAAGGCAGTCTGTGTTTTAGATAGGTGTTCAGGGAGGTTAGAGGCAAAGCAGACAAGTATAGACTCATCTGCATATTGGATGACTGGCATTAGGAATAGGAGAGTGAAAGTTATTGATAAAGATATTAAACAGCATTGATCTGAGGATGGACCCCTGTGGTACTCTGGTTTGTTTATTTGTCTTTCGGCTTTTCCCGGTTAGGAGTCGCCACAGCGGAATTCTGGTCCGCTAATGATTGGCAGTAGATTTTAACGAACGCTGAGGTGCCAACTCAATGTTCAACCTTCAACAAAGGCATGCCCATTTATGCATGTCTTTCGAACTCCCACCCAACCAAGGGGAGGACATGCAGACTCCACACAGAACGCACTCCCCGCACTCCAGGCAAGAATCGAACGGGAGAACCTCTTGCTGTGAGGCAACAACGCTACCGCTGCACCACCGTGGAACTATGGATAAGAAGGGTGAGGTGCCTTTCTTCCGTTTAACAGCCTGAGATCTATCTGACAGATAGTTTGAGAACCAGGAAAGAGTGTTTTGGGAGAGATTTAGGTTTGAGAGGCGACTTAGAAGGTGCTTAAGGGAAACAGTATCGAATGCTTTAGAGGGATCTAAGAGCACTGTGGATACTAAGTTCCCAGAATCTCGGGCTTGATTGACAGTTTCTAAGAATGAGAGTAGAGCTGTTATGGTGCTATGTTCTGGTTGGAAACCATGCTGGGTAGGGGTAAGAAGTTGGTTTTTAGTCAGAAAAGGCATAAGTTGGAGATGGATGGATTTTTCTACCATTTTGGAGATTGGAGAGAGAAGAGCTATAAGGCGGAAGTTTGAAATGTTAGTGTTTTTGCCTCCCTTGTGGAGAGGAAGAATAAAGGGAGAATTGCAGAGTTTAGGGACATAGGATTACTTTATGGATCTATTAATTAGGATACTAATTATGAGCGCTATAACATTGGCAGCAGACTTGAGAAAGGAAGAGGGGATGTTGTCAGGTGTTTTGGAGCAGGGTTTAAGTTTGGATAGAAGTCTTTTTATGTAGTTAGTGGAGACAGGTTTAAGCTCAAACATAGGGAAGAATTAGGCTTGAATAGCCATTAAAAGCAGTGAGAACTACAAGAATACACAGTTAATAAATCAGTTTCTTTTTTCAGTCATTTTATTAATATTAGACAATTATTATTATTTTTGGTAAGTTTCTGATGTTCCTTTTAGAAGTAACATTTAATGCCTGCAAACGCTGCTGCTGTGCTTTGTTTTGCAATGATTAGCAGTGTTTCCAGACATTAAATTACGGTGTACTGTTTGGTATGACTGAGTGTTGGATGGCATATGGTGCACTGTTTGGTATGATTGAGTGTTGGATGGCATACAGTGCACTGTTTGGTATGATTGAGTATTGGATGGTATACGATGCACTGTTTGGTATGATTGAGTATTGGATGGCATATGGTGCACTGTTTGGTATGACTGAGTGTTGGATGGCATACAGTACACTGTTTGGTATGACTGAATGTTGGAAGGCATACGGTGCACTGTTTGGTATGATTGAGTGTTGGATGGCATACGGTGCACTGTTTGGTATAACTGAGTGCTGGATGACATATGATGCACTGTTTGGTATGATTGCATGTTGGATGGTATATGGTGCACTGTTTGGTATGACTAAGTGCTGGATGGCAAATCTTGTACTGTTTGGTATGACTGAGTGTTGAATGTTATATGGTGCACTGTTGGTATGATTGAGTGTTGGATGGTATACAGTGCACTGTCTGGTATGATTGAGTGTTGGATGGCATACGGTGTACTATGGTATGACTGAGTGTTGGATGGCATACGGTGCACTATTTGGTATGACTGAGTGTTGGAAGGCATATGGGCACTGTTTGGTATGACTGAGTGTTGGATGGCATATGGTGCACTATTTGGTATGATTGAGTGCTGGATGGTATACGGTGCACTGTTTGGTATGATTGAGTATTGGATGGCATACTGTGCACTGTTTGGCATAATTGAGTGTTGAATGGCATACGATGCAATGTTTGATATTGTTGCCTCAGAGCACTTAATCCTGCAGTTTGATTCCTGGCTGAGATGTCTTCTGGGAGAAGACTGCATGTCCTCTCTGTTTTCATGTGGGTTTGATTGACCACTCTGCTGGTTTACTCCAACATCCCAAAGACATATTGCAGGTGAATTGGGAAGCCTTCAAATTATCTATAAATGCATAAGTGTGTGTGTGTGTGTGTGTGTGTGTGTGTGTGTGTGTGTGTGTGTGTGTGTGTGTGTGTGTGTGTGTGTGTCTGTACTTTTTCACATTTTTCAGTGGCTTCTGATCCTGGATTAATTTGTTTGCTTTGCACTCTTCCCGTACCTGCAGATAATTTAAATTATTTATAAGGCGATACAACTCAAGTACAGCCTTGAGCTACTATGGCAAAAGAAGAGGAAGAAGTTGGTTAGGCAGGTCATATCATCTATGCAGAACTGTGTGCCTCCATGATCCCTAGCTATCACTTGGTGCAGAGAAACAAACAGCGATAAAAGTATGAGTTATGTCAATATAAAGTACTTGCAAGTCCCCATCGTGTACATATCTCAGTAAATGATCATATTTACTTGTCAGTTGACTGACTGAAATTAGTGTCTGCTAGTTACAAACTGGACTCTCCATCTGTTTGTCTACCTTGAAATTACTGACTACAAGAGTGGAACACACAAAAGATCAAAGTCATCAAGTGTTTACAAAATAGAAGTCTAGTCCTTCCTGGCAAAAATGGAAACAATAAAGCAACAAAAGGAAAGTGGTATCAGAAAGCGACACTAACTAGGGAGGTAGAAAGATGGCCGAGCAGCTTTCTGCCTTTGTTACTGCAGAAAGAGAATCAGGGATATAAAGAGGTATGCACTTGTTTTATACTGCTGTAGCAATAGTATAAACATACACATTCCAGTACTGTTCTTAATTAAAATAGTAAATAAAAACAAACAAACAAGAAAAAAAATTGTTTAAAATAACAAAAGTCAGCACAAACGTACTGCTTGGAACTGTGCACACTATAATCATAAGCTGGATGATCCAAGGGGCAAAGGGGAAACTAGGTTCTGATAAGTCCAGAAGTGAGGATTCATGGCCATGCTAAAATAATTTTGCCTCTGGGTACTGTGTGATAGTGATGTTATGAATTGGTTTGGACTTAACATTCAGGATGCCTGTACATTAATTTAAGATACGTATGAAGAGACTGCAGTGGAAAAAGCTTGAATGCACAGGTTAGTAGAGAACATGTCTGTAAGCATAAATCAGATTGAGGAGGGCCTGTTCTGAAGGCTGTTAGTATGGTGTTAATGCAGGTAATTCTAAGTAGATGTTAGATGGAAGGTGAGCGCCAATGAGAAGGTGCTTAAATTCTTGTGCACATCATCAGCTTCAAGCCGCAAGCTTATGAAACTGGAAAAACATTGTTTTACTTAAAAAAATCAAGCAATACACTTTAGAAATTAAATGACACACACACACACACACACACACACACACACACACACACACACACACACACACACACACACACACATTACAGTGAAATATCAAATAAAATGTTTTGAATTTGAACAGGAAACTGGCACTAGAAAAGCTATACCAGTTAGCTTGGCCTACTATCACCACTAAATGAATGCAGTCTTTATACCTCTGACTTTTAAGACTATTTAAGAGTTGCAAAAACTCACAGGCAACATTTATTGACATATACTCACTGACTGAGGGAAGCTTGCTCTCTGTCTTCTCATTTATAGTTTATGAAAAAATTTCTTCATAACCCCCAGTCCACTGAATGCTTTATATGAGAAGCAAAGAGTCACTGAACTGTAGTGTCTATCACTGATTTAAACTTCTAGGGAGGAGATACATCACTTGAAGAAATTGTAGAGGGGTGTTCTGGAATGAGGCAGCAGTGAGTGATATTCAGTTAACACTTTTTTCAGATAAGTCACATTTTTTGCATTTGGTGAAGGAGTCCTAGTCCTTTGCTTCTAGCTGGGTTAAAGTGTTGAATCAAAATAACATCCTCTAAAAGGCAAAGCTACTTAGATAACCAGAAAGTACCAACTCAATTAAAGTAATTTATTTTTTGACAGGAAATAACAGTCTTAAGGAGCTCTAAGCTTTGCTAATGTATGTATATGTGTGTGTGTCTGTGTGTGTCTCTGCAACAGTTTCACTTTTCAAACATCTGCTGCATTTTAATGAACAAATACAGGTGCTGTACAGTTTTTATTGAAGGCTAATTGAGATGCTACACCTCCCTGAAAGTTGTTTAGGTGTCTTTGCTTCAAAAAAGTAATCCAGTTGTTTAAATGATTAAGTTTTTAGTTGACCTTACTATGAATTGCAGCTTGTTCTGTTTTTTTTCCACACATTTAAGCTGTAAAGTAATTTAATTTTATGAGTATTAAGTTTCTTAACGCCTTTAATAAGCCATTATCCCTTATGTGTGTGAAAGACATAAACCTGATTGCTAGGAAAGCCCATAACAGGTTGTTAGATTTGCACTTGTATAGCAAAATTAAATCACTGGTGCATAATTTGTAGCAAATAATTTAATCTACTCTGTCTTTTATCAGTTTAATTGTTTTTAGTCCTATAATCTTTGCAAAGTGGTTCTGAATTCTTTCCAGCCTGCAGCTATCTTTATCAGTATACCTACAGACAGCTGTGTAATACTGTATCTGATACCATAGAATTTCACATTTCTTATAACTCCTGCATCTGTAGTGAAAAATAACAAAGGGCTTTGTACAGCTCCCCTCTCTAATCTTGAAAATACATAAGCAATCACTAAAGGTCTTAACATGGAAGAAGATGTTTTGATATGGGTATATTCCTTGAATGATGCATAAGGCCTGGCTGCAACTGAGACCTAGTCCTCTCAGTGTCAGTCAGTCATCAATGATAACTCTGCGATCTCACATCTTACTAATATAGGTAATTTACCCCTTATCAATAATGCAGGAGCTGGAAGCTGTTCAATGTCTCAAGGTTGCATGTTTTGGAGAGGCTACACTGTTATACATATAGAATATTAGGTAATTACTGCACATGCAGTACTGACTGGATTGCACATCACATGCCACAGAGTTAATGAAAGACATGTCATTACCTTACTATTTGCCAAATATAAAGTCAACAAGAGTGAAATTTGTTGAGTTCAGTACCTCAATGGTGAACTCTCTGATCATTGTTTTCCATAGCAAGTCTGGGGCAGCTTGTTTTCACACCTATAGTGATTCAGTTTTCATGTGTTTTTCTTTTTTCTTCATAATTTTGTGACCATAGAGTCAATATATATGAGTAAGGCACTGCATGGGGTTCAGAAGGGCATGACTCCCAAAATAAAGCATATTTACTAACTTTTGTTGGGCTGGATTCTTTCATCCACTTCATGCTTCACAAAACAGACATTCATTGAATTACAAGTAAAGCAAGAAAGGACCAATACAATCGGACATAATCTGACCGGTACTGAGGATGCAGACTTTCTCCACTGAAAGCATATACATGGAAAATAGCAATATACCCCGTGGTATTACAGAGACGAGGAGGACATGATCCTGGAGGCTACCTTTGGCTGAATGGAAAGGCAGAAGACAAAATAGGCAAAAGCATTACAGGAATTCTGCAGTAACTACCGAGATAAACCAGAAGGATACCATGATCACATGGGGCAGATACTGAAGATACATCAAGAAGGGGTAGTATAAAATAATAAGAGTGAATTCTCCCCACAAGAAAGATATGCAATACTCTACTGAGGACATTCTCACTTTTATATCTTGTACCAAAACCATACTAGAAAAGGTCATGCCTTATGTGCTCCTTTTTGGTGGAATCAGCTTTTTATATATGACTCTCTCAGCAACCTTACTAATAAACTTATGGTTAGTATTTTCAAAACTGTTAGCATTGAGAGTGGCTCTTCAGACTGGCTACCTCAAGTACTTCCTTTAAAAGTGATGAAAAGTCACCACAATATAGAGAAAAGATTATAATCTAAACTCATAATTACTTGTTGAGATGTGCATGGATCAAACTGCAGGTGGGTATATATATATATACATACACAAATTCATGCCATTTCATTACAATGATTCTTTTGTTAAATCCAAGTAAATCAAAAGCATCCCAAAACATCCATCAGAAGGAGAAGAGCCAGTTGATTGGTTCTTTGGATACACCTCCTTTCATAATGGAGCTATTTTTCATCAAGCTTCAGCCTGACATGCACAGGGACAATTTTCTGCCATTTTTGCTTGAGCTGCCCTCTTATTCCACTGAGCTATGCATCAAACCAAGGCTCACATGGGATAAGGTGAACAGGAAATAAACTAGGACAAGCAGGTTAAGAGGTAATCTCACTTCCTTGTTTTAGTATGCAAGGAGCACATCTGGAATACATGCATTGGGCTTATTACAGCACTCAACTTCTATATTCTACAAGTTAAAGGTGGGGGTGGAGGGTGGGCTGTAGCTGTAGGATGTTCACTGAGAATCAAACCTGGTGGGGATCAAACAAAGAGACAGTTCCAGAGCCCAGTCAGACCTCATCACACCTATTTGGAAAAATCATTCCCGAGAAATAAGATAAATAATGGGCTGGAGGTAAATACGTTAGTGAATCAGAACCCATTCATAATGCAAAGAAATAAAAAAAAGTATGGCAATGGAGACCTCATCCTTCCAGAGGTTGAAGTCACTCAGAATGAAGCAGTTTGGGGACTCCAACAAAGTACTGATAAGAAAATCCATGAACTTCTGAAGGAATGCCATTGTACTGCTAAAGGGATGGTAGATGAACAGGAACCCACAGGTTCCTCCTGTATCCAGGGCATACTCAAAAAACTGTCGCAGTGTTAACACATATGTTTTAGATGCAATATGATATACAATAGTAAGAAACTTTTAGCTTATAATAAAAATGACAGTATACACTGACACATTGCTAAAAAGCCATCACCAGATAAATCTGTAATAAATACATGGAATGTCATGGGAAATTTGACTCCAAAAGATAGGATAATGAGGGATGGCATGATATAAGAGATGCAAAAGAGAAAACAAAAGATTGGGGTGTACAAGGAATTGGTTTTATGCTCCCAGCGGATAGCAGGCATAAAATTAGCCCTATAAGGAATGAAAAAAAGGTTGGTGTTAAGTAACTCAGCCACTCCAAATCCAAACAGAATGAAGATAGTTTTTAAAGGTTTGTTTAAAAATATTGGGCTGGTATGTTCCTGACTGTATGCAGGTTGGTGAGTATGTGGAAGGTGTATAACATGCAAGGTACTAAATGCATTCTGGGAAACAAGTGAAGGGAGTTATGCAGGACCTGGCTCTATAAAGTATAACAAGTTTTCCTGTTTATTTTTGGCATATAGGTTGTACATGAAGGTAATATCTTATGCACTTGTTGACCTAATAATTTAAAGGAGTTTACAGTCTCCACTGTAGATTATTCTCTGCAATAATTTTTACAGGCATACTTGGTGAAATCATACTGAGGTTTGTCAAAACGGGAGTAGCTATCTTTTTTTTTTTGAATGACTCCTGTCTTTACTGGATCTGACTCCAGCATAACCACTGAGATTGCAGAACCCTGGGGTTGTGACTTGAGGAGATGCAGGGATGTGATAAATGCATAGGTACTCAGTCCCCATCCAAAACACCTCATTTATAAGTTTTTTTTTAAAGTCAGCCTTGTGCAGTGTTGATTAAATGTTAGTGGTTTACCAGTGTGATATTTCCCAGTTCATTATTTAACTGTGGATCCATTCTAATAGCTTGGTATCTGTATTGTTGCAAAGAAAATCATAACTTTGGGTTTGCTTATATTTAAGTAAAACATTATATAGGCAAGTCTGCAGAGCACTGAAGCTGGAGTTTACTTACACAACCCATACTAAGCAGCAGGAAGACAAGCAAAGAATGGAGGAGTCATGCTTGTACTCAACCAGTTTAGCACTGGCATAGTATTCCAAAGTACTGTTAACGTGAATTGTTATAAGTAGTAAACCAAACACAGAACTCTGGGAAACACCTAAGGAATCAGCTGGATGACAGGGACACAGAATCATCTCAGCAGTCAGATTGAGCTTTGCCTTCCAGATAGCTAGAGAAACAACTGGTAGTGCTTACTTTCTTAGCATGGTAGAGAGAGGTAATGGCTGACAGTTTAAATTTTATTTATTTATTTAACATTTGTTTTCCAGGAGAGTCTGACTGGGACCGAGCCAATTTTCAGCAGAGGCCTGGGGAGAAATGCTCTAGACGTATGTCTTTTGAATGTGGGAGGAAACTGGAGCACCTGGAGGAAACCCATGTGAATACAGGGAGGACATGCAGACTCTGCACAGGAGGTACCCAAGTCGTGAACTGAACCAGAGAACCTCTTGCTCTGAGGTGACAATGCTAACCACTGCAACATTGCACCACCCAAATGTTTTTCATGAATCAGGGAATAATAAACCGAAAGCTTTAATATACCTGAGTAAGTAGAAATTCTGTCACATCAGTTTTTGTGCTATATCCAACACAGATACCATACTATATTAAGTTGTTGTTGCTAAAATGTTGCAGGAATTGGAAATGAATGCATTTTTCAGTCTGCTTTAGTGCCTTCATATGCAAACCAGCAGCTATTTTATCTGCCTAGTTTGTCACATCAGTGGAAGGGACCATTATCCAGTCACAAAATGTTTTTCTAATCTAGTTCTTTGGTTCCTTATTATGTACATGCTTGCACAAAATGAACTCACTGATGCATGCACACTGTCATACATGTATCTAGCCCAGCTAGAACAAACAAACATGATGCTTGGTGTGTGTGCAGAGACTCTAAATGATCCTGAGTCATCAGGGTCAGTCAGGGCTTTATTTGTGTATGACACGCAGCTTGCATTGGATGAATACATTTTCCTATTATTTGAGCAAACAGGGAAATGACTGCAGCAGATAAAATATTGCTATAGTCAGTTGAAGTTTTATCTTTACAAAGTTGGACAATAGTTTCTGATTTCTATATCTTTGGTACATAACACCATTCTATGCAGTGGTTTATAATGCGGCAGACTATGTATGTGGCAACATATGAAGAAAAATTGATGTATTTAACAAGAAGTCCATGAGCATCAACCAACCCTGGTTTAAAAATTATTCCTTTATTAAAGACATAGAGACATAATTAAGAATCAGGGATGCTGGACACCTGAAACCAAGATTTCAGGATAGTTAAGTGTTCTCTAGTATATTTGCCTTTTTTTGTGGGGGGGATAATATTGCAAAAATACGTTTTGAACAGGCAGGTAATTAGAATGTGATTGGAGTTCAGTATCTGAAATTTGTTTAGCTATTTTCCTGTTTTTACATTGTTATTTCTATTCCCTCACTGCCTTCAAACTACCGGTACTCTGATCGGCCCAGTGTTCTCTGTAAGGTAAAGAATGATGCCCAGTGTTCTCTGTAAGGTAAAGAATGATGACCAGTGTTCCCTGTAAGGTAAAGAATGATGCCCAGTGTTCTCTGTAAGGTAACAAATGATGCCCAGTGTTCTCTGTAAGGTAAAGAATGATGCCCAGTGTTCTCTGTAAGGTAAAGAATGATGCCCAGTGTTCTCTGTAAGGTAACAAATGATGCCCAGTGTTCTCTGTAAGGTAAAGAATGATGCCCAGTGTTCTCTGTAAGGTAAAGAATGATGCCCAGTGTTCTCTGTAAGGTAAAGAATGATGCCCAGTGTTCTCTGTAAGGTAACAAATGATGCCCAGTGTTCTCTGTAAGATAAAGAATGATGCCCAGTGTTCTCTGTAAGGTAAAGAATGATCACAGAGGCCATAATTCAAACAGCCATTGGGTTACATAGCAGGTGGCACTGAGCATCACTTATAGTTGTTCTGTTGCATTTCTGATACATTAACTGGTCTGAAATTTTCCATCTCTATAGTCTAAGAAAAAAGAGAAATCAGGTATGATGTAGCTATGAAATAAAGTGTTGACATTTATACAAGGTCTTAAGGGTTTATACAGATATATAAGGGTGGTCAACCAAAAGAAACAGAAAGCCTTTCAAAGTAATAGGTAGACAGAGATTTTAATTAGCTATCTTAGCAGTAGTTCCTACTATTACAGCAGATAAGTTAAGAGGAAGGGCAGTGAGCATACCACAGTGTTATTGAATGAAGTTTGTGTAGCCCTAATTTTATCTTCTCTTCTTCTCAACCCACCTGACAGGAGATCTGTGCGTACTTTTATTTTCAACACTAACAGAAAAAAAAGGTCTCTTATTGTTTACCATAAAAAAAAAAAAAGATTTTTAGCAGTATGATAAAGAGGTCCCAATGCCTGCAAGTGTTGAGGAATAACAGTGAATTACGTAAATTATTGCAATATGACCTGTACAACTCCCTGAACAACTGTTTCAGGTTTACTTGCACATTTTAGCCTCTAATGAGCAAACACTACTTTAGGGAGTCCCAAAAATGAAGCCTCAGAATTTCAAAAAAAAAAAAATATTAGGTTCACAGGTTCACAGGTGTGTACTAGGCTAATGGCCCTGGAGCCTTTACAACCCTAGGCCAAACAAATTGCCTAGGCACCGTGCCACGGCTGTAAGTTCCACAGAGTGGGAGCTGGGCAGAATATGCCTGCCAGAGGTTGCTGGTGAGATTGTGGAAACCACTAGCATTCCTTCCTTAGATAAATGACGATGGAAATAAAGGATGTATAGCACACCAGCAGTTTCTTAGGTGAGGCAGGATCTTGGAGACAGACTTTACTACAACAGGTATCAATACCCGAGTAGTATATTCAGAGCAAAATGCATTATTTAATACTTAAGCTGCCAATCCAGAATTGCATAGCTTTGCAGTACACAGGATGGAAAGATACCTATATATATATATATATATATATATATATATATATATATATATATAGGTCTACCTGAAAACACCAGCATGCAAAAACACTGACAACAAAATCACTGACACCACAAAACTGAAAGTCCAAAAACATGAAACTTCTCATGCCCGACAAACCACAATCCCAACAGTCAACAAACAAAACAAATCCCCTGTCCAGAAAACACGCACACAACACAAGCACACCAAAAACCTTACAAACCTACACTAAACCTTACAAACACAACTATCTATGCACTAAACTTAACCCAAACCCTAACCCTAAGGTCCGTCACTATCACACATGCACCTAACCCGTGCCCTAACCCTAACTCACTTAACCCGCCCCTAACCCTAAAGTCCGTCACTATCACACATGCACCTAACCCGTGCCCTAACCCTAACTCACTTAACCCGCCCCTAACCCTAAAGTCCGTCACTATCACACACTCACCTGACCCCCGCCCTAACCCTAACTCACTTAATCCGTCCCAACCCTAAAGTCCGTCACTATCGCACACTTACCTTACTCGCACCCTAACCCTAAAGTCCATCACTATCGCACACTTACCTTACCCGCACCCTAACCCTGCCTTCCGTCACTACCACATACTTACACACAAGCACTCATTTGACATGTCAGTGTTGTCAGCGTCGGGATTTTCAACTGTCGGTCATCTCCGTTGTCGATCTTCTGGTGTCGGTGTTCTCGCCGTCTGCGTTTCCAGCTTTCGGAGTTATCAGGTAGACCTATCTATATATATATATATATATATATATATATATATATAAATAATGGTAGTGAAAACACCTCCAGGAATACAATTTTGAGACACATTGAGGAGGTGATGGTATGAAGACTTCACAACAGTTGAAAGTAGTGGGAATAGAGCCAAATTTTTTATTTAAAAAAGGTTGTAATTTGAAGACTGTCTTTGAGAACAACAAACCAAGGTCAAAAACGGGCTTGGAAAAAGATACAAAACATCAAAATGTGTATTTTGTAACCAATGTAAGTATATTTATGAAGAGGAATCAGTTATCTTAGGAAATTTGATGAAAACACATACTACCTTTAAAAAAGGCAAGTGTGGAAATGTGGGAATATATTATTTGGCTATCTGTACAAAATGTGACTATTTTTATGTTGGTAAGACAAAGATGGTGTTTATGAAAAAGAATATATCAGTATATTTATAGCATTAAAACTAAAAACATAAATGCTCTCTATAAGCATACATTACATGAACACAATGATTTCAGATTTGCTATAGTAGAACAAGATGGAATAAACCCAAGGAGCGGGGATTGAGAGAACAGGTTGGAATATAGGTAACTACTTTGATGTAAGAGTGGTACAGGATATGTACGAGAGTAGTGTGACAGTGGTGAGGTCTGCAGTGGGAGTGACAAATGCGTTTAAGGTGGAGGTGGGGTTTCATCAAGGATCAGCTCTGAGCCCTTTTTTATTTGCAATGGTGATGGACAGATTGACAGATGAGATCAAACAGGAGTCCCCATGGACTATGATGTTTGCAGATGACATTGTGATCTGTAGTGAGAGTGGGGAACAGGTGGAGGAGACCCTGGAGAGATGGAGATATGCTCTAGAGAGAAAAGGAATGAAGGTCAGCAGGACTAAGACAGAATATATGTGTGTGAATGGGAGGATAGAGGAATGGTGAGGATATAGGGAGTAGAGGTGGCGAAGGTGGATGAGTTTAAGTACTTGGGATCAACAGTTCAGAGTAATGGTGAGTGTGGAAGAGAGGTGAAGAAGAGAGTACAGGCAGGATGAAGTGGGTGGAGAAGAGTGTCAGGAGTGATTTGTGACAGACGAGTACCAGTAAGAGTGAAAGGGAAGGTCTACAAGAGGGTAGTGAGACCAGCTATGTTATATGGGTTGGAGACAGTGGCATTGACAAAAAGGCAGGAGTTTGATCTGGATGTGGCAGAGTTAAAAATGTTAAGATTTGTACTGGGTGTGACGAGGGTGGACAGAATTAGGAATAAGTATATTAGAGGGTCAGCTCAGGTTGGAAGGTTTGGAGACAAAGCTAGAGAGACAAGATTACGTTGGTTTGGACATGTACTGAGGAGGGATGCTGAGTATATTGGGAAAAAGATGCTAAGGATGGAGCTGCCAGGTAGCAGGAAAAGAGGGAGACCTAAGATAAGGTTTATGGATGTGGTGAGAGAGGACATGCGGGTGGTTGGTGTGACAGAGCAAGATGCAGAGGAAGAAATGGAAACAGGTGATCTGCTGTGGCGACCCCTAACGGGAACAGCTGAAAGTAGATGATGACTTTGGCAATTCAAGGTGCATGCCTTTAATTTTTAACCTGGGTTGAATGACTATATTTCAATTCAGCCTGTTCACAAATTACATACAGCTAAACTATGAGGAAATGTTTCAGGTAATGATTTAACTAATTACAGTAACATGATTTTATGTATTTAAAGAAAAAGGAAATTGAACAAGAAAAGGTGAAGAATGGATTAAAATAGCTTTAAGAACTTTTTAACACTGTTAGTTTTAAAAAAGGAGAGACTGAGTATTTGTATTCTGAAGAAGTTCTGATTGTTACAGACAAACGTGCTTTATAGCTGACTACAATAAAAAGAATGTTATTGAACATTTTTGAGTACCTTTTTGTCATGTTGTCACCTTATTTTTTGATTACTTAATTTTTGTAGTGACATAACAGCCTTTTGCAACTGCTTTATAAGTAATTTTTTGGAAATACCAGCATGGGGATAGTTCATAGGTATATACTAGGCTAACAACCACTAAGGCCATTATAAGCCTAACCATGCAACCCAAATATGACCCACAAAGTTGATTTATATAGGTGGTGATTTATTGACTGCCTCTGTCCATCAAAGACCGTGGGTGAATTTCTGATTACCCATCTATTGGTCCAAGTTGTGCTTAAAAAGGGATAGGGAGGAACACATGGATGGGAATCCTGTTCCAGAGAAAGGGAATTCTCTGAGAAACATATCTGTCTCTATAACATGTCCTATTTATGTCACATGCAAAATTATAATCTTTTAATGTAGTAGTTCTGTTGCTAATTGTTTTGCGGATGTGCAAAAGGTTCTTCAAAATGGGGTCCAGGGATACCATGTACGCCAGGCAAAGATCACCTCTCAGAAGTCTGTATAATACCAAGTAGAGAGGCAGGGCTTTGAGGCTATCAGCATAGGCACTGTGTTTTTTCCCTGTATTTGTTTTTTTGTGGATGCTCCATGTGTCTGGTCAGGTACATACATACCAAAGGGGATAATATATATATATATAAAATACTCTATGATGAGTCTGATGAGGGTTGAGTACAGTGGACCTAGATTCCGTGCCCTTGCTTTTAAGGTGAGCAACATAGAAGTATTACCTTACTACCTTGGACACATGCTGGTTGTAGGCTAGGTTACTCTCTACATGAGTTCCCTAGATTCTTAACTAGTGAATCAACTTTTAAGGGTGTTTTATTTATGACATTGTTACCCGGGGTGGTAGGCTTCCCAAAAGGTCCTATAATGCATTTCTTGGTATTGAGTTTTAAGCCATGGGTTTGGCACCAGGGTTTGTCTATATTAAACCTTACTGAAAGGTGTTATGTTCTTGGGGAATTCTGGAGGATTCTATGACTGCTTTCAGTTTGCAATCATCTGCAATCATAGTCATTCAAAGGCGGTTGACATTGGCTTTGACATCCAAACAGAAGTTGCCAAAGAGTTGTGGGTCCAACACATGCCTTGGGGGACTCCATTGGTGACCAGCTCCTTTGTGGAGGTAGACTCCCCTAGCCTAACTTCTTGGGTCCTATCTGTTACCCATATGGTTGGCCAGAGGATGACTTAGAGAAGATCATGACTACTCAGTCTAGCAGACTTTTTTGAGAAGGTGCTGAAAATCCAGTGCAGCTACAATACATCACTCAATCTACAATTTCCGCAGTAGAGATATGGCTCCACAATTACCATCTGTCTGTAAACCCCAATAAAACCAAGCTCATAATATTCATTCCAAAGAAAAATACTCCCATAAAGAAATTTGAATTTAACCTACTCTTCCTAAACCACAGAAAAATTGAATTAGTTTCTCACACCAAACTACTGGGAGTGATAAATGATGAAAACTTAAAATCTGACCTACGCATTTATTTATTTATTATTATTTATTTCCAGTTTGATGACTGGGGATGTCCACTCGGCCAAGCAGAGCCCATTTTCAGTGCAGGCCCGGGGAGAAAAGTTGCAAAAGCAATTAACATAATATAACACAAGTAAACTATGGAATATACAGCATACAAAAGTATAAATATACAATTTAAAATACAAATATAAAATCAGGGAGTATACGTTTAAAGAACACAAATGTTAAAATAAAGATGAAGTCAAATGTAATACAGATAATATAATTAAAAGCACAAGACATAAAATGTTTATACAAGTTTAGGGCTTGTTCTAACAATAATGCTAGTGATCGGAGGTGATAGTACATGAGATTGATGAGGGGTTTTGAAGAGATGACAGTGTAATTTAGGTGGGAAGGGAGCAGGAACAGTACCGCTTTGAGGTAAGCTAAGAATGGAGGAGAGATATGAAATTAGAGTGGTTGTGAGTACAGCAGAAGGAGGGGGGATTCCATAGTTTAGCTAAGTAGTGTGATAGAAGTAATTTGCCAGGAGGGCAAAGGCATTTATAGATTTTAAGGAGGTTTTGGTTTTCAGATCTAAGAGTATGACGGGGGAGGTAAGGGGATTAAGACAGAGGAAAGAGAGGGGCAGATGGAGGGTTGGAATATGAGTTTGTGAGCAGTGGCGAGTTGTATGAATTTCAGGTAGTTAGGAAGCTCAAGCCAGTTTAGGGAGTGGAGGGAATGGCAGTGATGGGTGGAGTATTTGGACCCTGTAGCAAATTTACAGACTTTGTTATAGCAGGCTTCCAGTTTGTTTTTTTTAGGCTCAGTTGGAGATGAGTAAATAGAGGGGCACCATACATAAGAGAGGCGAGCAGGTAGGGGGAGGCTAGAGTACGTCTGGTTGAAGCAGTTAGATGGGGATTTTGCCTGTACAGCAGGCCTAGTTTTTGGTGGGTTTATTTGATATTATTTTGGATGTGGATATCGAATTTTAAATGTTCATCAGTGGTGACTCAGAGTAGTTTGGTGTGAGGTACAATATCGATTAGAGTGTTATTGTGGCTTTTTATTTTAAAGGAGCTTTTGTCTATGGTGAAATTTCTCGAAGGAGAGAATATCATGATTTTTGTTTTGTTAGCATTGAGAGCAAGCTGGTTGTTTAGCATCCAAGTTTTGATATTGGTGAAGGCTCTTTGGGTTTTTTGAAGGAGTTCAGAGGGACAGATTACTGTACAGATGATTGTGGAATCATCAGCATACTGGGTCAGTGTGGAATTATCTATGGATTTGTGAAAGTTATTAATGAAAATATTGAAAAGTAAGGGGCGGGAATAGAGCCTTGGGGGATGCTGGAGGGATTGCTTGAGAAAGGATGAAGTAACATTTTTCATTTAACAGCTTGTTATCTGTTAGAGAGAGAGCTTGTCAACCAGCTTAAGGAGGAAGGAGAGAAACTGAGGGAGGAAAGTTGAGATGAGTATAGGATGTGAGACAGTGTCAAAGGCTTTGCAGAGATCTAAGTAAAGGGTGGATATGATTTTCCCAGAGTCGCGAGCACAGTTAATGGTATCAAGGAAGGACAGAAGAACAATGGTAATGCTGTGGCCAGGTCTGAAACCATGTTGTGTTGGGGTAAGAAGATGATTGTGTGTTAGGTATGGCAAGAGTTGGTGATGAATGCACTTTTCAAGATTTTAAAAAGAGGTGAGAGAATAGCTATAGGACTAAAGTTAGTAGTGTCTGTGTTATTTCCGCCTTTGTGGAGAGGGGTGACAAAAGCTTTCTTCCAGAGTGGGGGGGGGGGCATAGGCTTCTTGGATGGACCTGTTGATAAGAATAGAAATGGGGAGGGCAATGCTATTGGCAGCCATTTTAAGGAAGGAGGGAGGCAGATTATCAGGAGCGTAGGAGCAAGGCTTTAGTTTAAGGAGGAGTTTTTTTATGCTGCTGGTGGGGTTAGTTTAAGACTGAAAGGTGGGGTGTTACAGGGAAAAGCAGTGGATGGAGGAATATGACAGGGAGAGAAGATGGGAAAGTTTGAGGTTAGTTTGGCTATGCAGTCAACAAAAAAGGTGTTAAATTAATTGCAATTTCATGGTTTGTGGAGTTTGGGTTAGGGCATGGATTGTCTTTTCTACCAAGGTTTAGAAGGAGGAAATGCAATTCCAGAACTTTTTGGGGTTAGAATTATGTTCTGATTGGAGTTTGGCATAATAAGTCTTACGGTCTTCAATTATTAGTTTCTTCACTGACTTGCAGAGTTGTTGGAAGCAATACCAAAAAACGAAGTTAAACTCTAATTGATTTCAAACATTTGTCTCTGAGGTGCATTAGGTTTCTGGTTTATTTAGACAGCCACAGAATGGTTTTGCCTTTTATTCTTCTTGTTCTAAGAGGGGCTAAGCTGTTTAGTAAGTCTAGGAGGGTTTTGTTGAAGTAATTAGTTGCACTGTCCAGAGACAGAGTCTTTAAGGGGGCCCAATTCATTTTTTTCAAACAGTCGGAAACTGTCTGTGGATTGAAGTTGGTGAGATTACGAGTTTGAATGTATTGGTGTTGCATTTGGACAGAGGAGGCACACTGGAGGGCATACGCTGGTAGGTGATCACTAAGGGGATCAAGTATAATTCCACTGTTTGAGATGAGCTTGAGATAAGTTGCTAAGATCCAATCTAGTGTAGTGTCAGAGGAGCCATCTTTACTGGGTCTGGTATGGTAGTTTATTATCTGGGAGAAGTTAAAGAGATTAATTTTGTGGCTCGGAGATTGTGAGGAGATGGTGGCCCAGTTGATGTTTACATCGCCAAAGATGAATGTTTCCTTTTTGGTGTTGGAAGAGAAACATGAGAGAATGTCTTCAAGGATGGGGATGTTATCACCAGGGGGAATGTAGGTGGCAGCTATACATAAAGATTTATGTTTGTTGATTTTAGGAAGGCTATGGATAGTTCAGCAGGAGAGAATTTAGGAATGGGGTTAGTGTATGGAATGACTGCTAGAGAACAGGAGTAAATTATGGCTACCCCTCCTCCTCCTTTCTTATTAGGTCTATCATTCCATATGATTTGGTAGTCAGGGTGAAGAATTTCAGTATCTCTGACATGAGGTTTGAGCCAGGTTTCTGAGACCGTTACTATGTCGGGATGGTTACGTGACAGCCAGCTGTGTAAGTTGGGTATTTTATTACAAACACTTTGGGTATTGATTGTAGCTAGGTAGATGGTTTTGGGGGAGGATGATTGTGGTGATGTAGAGGAGCAGATGTTGGTGGAGACAGTGGGACCAGAACTGGGATGGATATCGCCAGAAATAGAGAGAGACTAGATGTAAAGATGGGTGAGCAAGTTCAATGGGGAGGGTAAGTTAGGAGTGTAGCTGAGGAAAGGTTGACTATTGTCAGTGAAATGAAGTGAAGTGGATTAGCAGAGGGAGGTACTGGAGGGAGCTTAAATTTATAGAAGAGGGTTGTATTTTGAGGGTATAGTTCATGAGATATGGAGGAGAAGGAATGAGGGGTGATTGTTTGAGAGGAAGAAGTTATATGTAGTGGTAAAGAGTGTGATGAGCCACAGAGGATAGTAAGGTATTGAAGGGGGCAAAGGAGGAATATGAGGAAGGCTGAAGTGAGAAAACAGGTGGGGAGATGCAGCATGGATGTAGAATGAGAGATGTATAGAGATAAATGTGAGATGGGGTGGCAGAGATTAGTGGGTTGAGGTAGGAGTGTGGGCAGTGGGAATAATGACAGAGTGTTGGGGAGAATAGTTGGAGAGCAGGAAGTAAGTGGGTGGGAGAGGGATACTTGAAGTGATTACTGGAGGTGAGGAGTATAGTGTGTCTGAGTAAGGGAGAGGTTAGGAATTTTGAGAGGATTAGAATGCTGGGGGGGGAGTGGGTTGATTGGATGAAAATGGGTGTGGGAGGAGTTAAGGAAGTACAAAGGTAGGACCACTGGGGGTGGGAGGGAAACAACATCGATAAGACTCTCAAAATACTAGGCCTTCTTTACAGACATAGTCATTTCCTTTCCCTCCCGACAAAACAATTACTCGCTTTCACCTACCTTCTACCCTCTCTTTTCTACAGTGCCCCATTACTAACTCCAATCCTCACTCAAAACTAAATTAGAAATATGCTATAACAAAATATCCAAATTCACAACAAACACTCACCTTTCCACCCACCACTGTGCTCCCCTAAAAGTTTTAACTTGGCTTGAAGTTCCCCACTACCTCACCTATCTCCAGCTAACTACCATACACAAGATACTTACTAAACCTCAGGATTTCTCTACCCTAAATTCCTTACTTTCCCAATATTTATTTTTATTTATTTTTATTTTATTTTACATGTGTTGATTGGGATGGTCCGACTGGCTATATGTCCATATTTAGCGGAGGCTAGGGGAGAAAAGCTCCATGAACTTACTTAAAAACCATATAAAACATATATAAAAATAACACAGTTTACAATAGCATCTCAGAGACACAGTTTACAAATTACTTCTCATGAATACAAGACAATGTTTAGAAACAGATCATGATTTCCAACTGTTACAACATAAAGAGTTCGTAAGCAATCAGTATTATGCAGTCTAAGTGAAGTAATAGCATGGTTATAAGATCTGAGCTAGTCAGGTTTAAGATCTGAGTTGGTCAGGGTTAAGACAGGGACATAACCAACATGTTTTATAGTACTGTTTAAGGCCCTTTTTGAATTGGGTTAGAGAGGGGGTCGTAGTAAGCTCAGGAGGTAGAGAGTTCCAGGTTTTGCCAACAGAGTTAGTGAACAAAGCGTCACCAGCTGCGTTGTTGGATTTAACTGTTTGAACTAACAGTCTGTTAAATGAGCATAGAGTCTTGAGTTTGCTATAGGGGGTAAATAGGATTTTAAGTATTGGTGTATTTTCAGGTTGGTATAGAGTCTTATATCCAATTATTATTTGGTTATATTGTAGTAGGTTGGGTAGTTCAAGCCATCCCAGTTAATTTAAGCTCAGACAGTGGTATGTTCTATATGCTGCTCCAGCTGCAAATCTAGCAATGTTATGGTAGCAGCTTGATAGCTAGTTTAGGTCACTTTTACTCAGGTTTGTAAATAAAGGGGAGGCATAAAGGAGGGTGGAGAGGAGGTGAGTACATGGAATAACAGTCTTGGCTAGAGGGGTTAGGAAGGGTTTAATCCTTTACAGTGAACAAAGTTTTTTATTGAGTGTTTTAATAGTTTGATTTATGTGCAAATCAAACTTGAGATTATTGTCTATCATTACACCTAAGAGGTTTGTGGAGGAATCAGGTGAAATAATGGGTCCACTGCGAGACTTTATAGTAAAGGTTCAAAAACACCAAACAGAAAATGCACAGGAAAAACGATATCCAAACTGCCCGAGATGGAAAAAACAGGTTTATTGTCCAACGCACAAAAAGACAGCACCAATTCACCAATGACCTAGGTTTCGTCTCAAAACACTGACTTCATCAGATTGGTGAACCAGTGACAAACATTATATATAAAACTAAATCAATTAATTATGACTAATTAACAATACCTAATTCAATTGTATCACAATGAATCACAGTTGACCCTCCCACAACCTAAAAACTTTATTTAAAATGAAACACTAATCACATAAGAAAGTTAAAAACATGTAGAGAAGCATATAATAAAAAATGTCTAAAGAATATCTACAGTTTGTGTTTGTGTATTTATACATTGTATTTGAGAACATTTGAAATTACTGTTCTAAAATTGTAATCAAACTGATAAGTTTGACACATTATTATGTATGTATATACTTAAATGTATGTTTATGTTTATGAGAAAGTACCTACTTGTTCATGACCAAAAATGTTTAAGCATTTTATAGTAGTAATTTAAACTTAACCAAATGTTAAAATTCTACTGCATTTAACCACAATTACAAAATATATGAAAAAAGTGTATAAGAAGTGTATGAAAAATGTATAAGGGGTGTATAAAAAGGTGTGCACAAATATATTTCTCCATCAAAATGAACTTATAACAGACATTCAACAATTATTAAATTTAAATGGTGAAAAGTTGTTGTTTGCGTGTTATATTAAAATGAATTCAGCCACAAATGTGTTTTAATCTAAGCCAAGGCTTGATAGAAATGTACTCATTCAACCCTGGAAAAGTACATGCATCAAGCCTAAGTTGCCATGTGAGTTCACTCATATCCAAATGATGTCGAGTGATTCTACCCTTTTGATCCTGAATCACATGCTGTATGACACAAAATTTGAAATGATGTTTGCTGTTGGCTATCACATGTCTTGCCAGGGCATTAGTGGGTTTTTATGCTGTATATCTAGGTTATGTTCCTTAATCCTATCTCTAAACCTTCTACATGTCTTTCCCACATAAAATGCCCTGCAATCTTGGCACTTAGCCAAATACACCAGATTTTTGGTATAGCAATCATAGTGGCCCCCAATAACAATACTACATTTGTTAATCAATACTTTTTGTCCTGTTGTCAATATATATTTACAGGTTGTACACCTACCACATTTAAAATTTCCCCTTACTCTATTACATGAATCTAAACAATTGACTGTGCTTTTTTCAAAAATGTCTTTCAATGACATGTCTTTTTTGTAAACGAACTTGGGCTTGTAAGAAAAAAGTGAATTTAACTCCCTACTTTTTTGAAATACTTCCCAATATTTCATAACTGTCTTAACTACAAAATCTGAATTCCCCATTGTATGTAAGAATATAAAAAATAGTATCACTACCATATTTAATTTGACCATTATTGCCATCATGGTATCCAAATTGATCAATATCTGATGGTAATATTGGTTCCATAACTTTGTTTTCTCTCTTTTGTTGGATTTCTTTTCTTAAATCTGCACATAACTGTTTCGGGTAACCTCTATTAAGAAATAACCCCATGATGAACTCTAGTTCTAAATGAAAATCTATTTCATCACTAACCATGCGGGCCGCCCTAACCATCTGCCCTTTTACAATGGCCCTCTTCCTAAAGTTTTTAGGTTGTGGGAGGGTCAACTGTGATTCATTGTGATACAATTGAATTAGGTATTGTTAATTAGTCATAATTAATTGATTTAGTTTTATATATATTGTTTGTCACTGGTTCACCAATCTGATGAAGTCAGTGTTTTGAGACGACAGCTAGGTCATTGGTGAATTGGTGCTGCCTTTTTGTGCGTTGGACAATAAACCTGTTTTTTCCATCTCGGGCAGTTTGGATATAATTTTTCCTGTGCAATTTTTGTTTGGTGTTTTTGAACTGGTTCTCAGTTTGTTATCACATGGAAGACGGTACTCCTACTGCCGATGTCATGGTTTTGTTGCAGCGCATTCATGAGCAGCTTGAGGAACATTCAGTAAAAATACAGAAGTTGATGGAAAGGGAGAACAACATTTCGGTTACAGCCTCTGGTAGCAGTTTGGGGTTGCCACTCACCCAAAAGAGTCCTGAGGTAAATTTCACTACCCTAACAGGGAGGGGAGCTGATACTGACGTTGGTACAAGTATTAGATCAGTGGGGAGGTTAAACCATACTCCCCCGGACAAAACCAATTTGTTGAACTTTTGTGCACAATGGAAAGTCAATGCTTATGAGTTTCAAAAGGACAGTGTTCCGATTGCTAAAAGGAATAGCATGTCAGTGAGATCATTAACGGAATTACTGTCAACTTTTGAAACCAAACTGTTCAAGTTAAAAAGAACTTATCTGGAAAATAGTTATCTTACTAGGAACATTGAGCTGGGTATGGTTCCTAAGGGTTTGCGGGTATGGCGGTACCCTAATGGTTGTGACAAAAATCATGATATGATCAGTGAGTTGCATATATTATTTGACCGTACCGGGATTCAAATTATGGAAATTATGGTCAAATACAACAAGACCAAAATTGACCAAATACTGAAAGAATTGGATGATATCAATAATAAGATCATTCAAGATCTTTTATTTGACCAACAATATACTAATTATGTGAACATTATCAAGGATATAGATAAGAGCTGTGAGGCAATATACAATAAAAAATTATTGAAATTACAATGTGACATTAGAATATATGAGAGTGGTGTTATTTATCCGTTTACCGAGAGGGAATTTCACAAGCAGGCTGAATTGAGTAAACCATCCAATCACAAACGGAGATTTGACAATGTCAATGTGATGCGACTGCCTAGTGAACATAATAGCCGCAGTGGGTTCGATGAGGACCCTTTAGGGGAGGGTCCAAGACGATCCGAGCGTCTTCGGAACCAGGGGATGGAACAGGACGACCAACAAGGAACATGGATGGGGGCACGATCCAAAAACAACAGTTTGCATGGTACACAGAAGGGATGGACAAAAGCAAGCAAAAGGCAGTAAGTACACCTTTTAAAACACCTATGATCAAAAACATTGATTTCTATCGTGACATTGGTACTACTAGATCTGTGTGTGAAAGTGGTTTAAACAAACAATTTTGTGAGACCAGTTGTACTGTTCAAAATTACTATGATGTCGAAGGGACTTTAAAACAATGTGAAAACAGAACAAAACGAAATAAGGATCATGTGGACAGTGTGTTAAATTTCAAACATGACACTATTGTTGATGCACTAAACGATGTGGATACAGCTGTTGAAAATGATTTTATTCATACACACATTAATGGGGGAGGGGGGATACTGATTGTTTGGACTTACATATTTCAAAGTGGACCAATAGTGATGCAGTTCATAATGAATCTAGCTTGTGTAATGGTAGTACCCTCGCTCATTATACAACAGCACAAGCCACAAATTTAGCAGTTAACGAAAGTGCAACTTGTGACATTTCTCTGTTGAATTTAAGCATACACACTCCTTTGAGTGAATCCAGTGTCAATTATTACACCGAAGGGTGTTGTGAAAAAAGTTATGATAATATTTCAGATAATGGTAATTTAGTACATTGTAAACCTTATTCAGATGGTAACAGAACATATAGTAGCAACACTGGTAAAGATATGGATCATGTAGGAGGTCACATTAATCAGTCTATTTTGAACACTGATGTGGTTCCTGAAGTGAACCAATGTATTTCACCTTTTTCTAGGTCCTTTTCAAGTTATTATGAGGAACTTTTACGGGGTCAAAGCTCTACAGTGGTCACAGTACACTGTGAAGGTGTATTAAGTAACCCAAAAATTTTACACAACAAAAGTCATGATTTTAAGATATACAATTATTCAAGCATTGAAATTAGCAATAATCATGCTGACTTGTTTGCAAAGGGATTTAATTTTGTACCGTGCAGAAGGGGGAACATTGTTGACTCTTTGATTGATTTAAAACTTTTTACCCGTAAGATGAATCTGAAGATAATCTTTGGGGATGAAAGGGGTAACATCAATAGTAGAGATACTAGCATATTAACAAAACCTAGTTTCTTCAACCCTGTTATGAGCCAGACAGTGGCAACTTTTGGGAATATTTGTGAACAGGAATTTAGGGACTATTACAGGCAGAGACAAGATGAACCTAAACATAATATGACAAAATATGAATATGATATGGTGGCAACATTAAGTAATTTGGATTGCATATGTATTATGAAACCGGATAAGGGCAATGGGGTTGTTATAGTTAATAAACAAGATTATATTAGCATCATGACGTCCATGTTATTAGAGGATAATTATAATGAAATAAGTATTAATTAAATTAACATATAAAAAGATAGATTTGGTTTTGGACGACATGATTTTCCAAGGAGAGATCACAGAGGACGATTATAAATTTATGATTAATGAATACCCCGTAGTAAGTGGTATATTTGGAATCCCCAAAATTCATAAAGGGCTTGATAATGTTAAATTTAGACCCATTGTTGATGGAAAGCAAAGCAAAATAAGTTTTATTAGTCAGTTTTTGGACCACAAACTAAAGGCTGGCTTAGCAAAAATACCACATATTGTTAAAGACTCTTGGCATTTTTTAGAAATGATCAAACATCTGGAGGTACCCAAACATTTCTATTTTGTTACTATAGATGTCTGTAATTTATTTACAGTGATTCCACATGATGTTGGCCTTAGTTGGTTAGAGGAACAACTGTATGTAACGGGGGGTCTATGAACAGGACAAAATTAATGCATATGTTAAACTTATGGAAATAGTATTGGATAATAATGTTCTATATTTTGATGGCCATTATTTTAAGCAACGGACTGGTGTTGCTATGGGGGCAGCTTGTGCCCCCATTTATGCCAATTACATCATGGCATATTAGGAGAAAGAATATGTGCAGAATAGTGAATTTAGTCCATTTATCAATATATATCTAAGATTTTTGGACAATATTTTTATTATTTGGACAGGTGACAAACTATTGTTGGAAAATTTCATCTAATATATCAACAATACTGTGTGGTTTTTAAAATTCACACACGAGATTAACAACACTAAGATAGAATATCTTGATGTAAAGTTAACATATGATAGAAAGGAAGGCAAAATGAGATCTACCATTTATAGAAAGCCTACTTTTTCGAATTCGTACTTGCATTATGATAGCTGGCACCCTAGCCATCAGAAGAGGGCCATTGTGAAAGGGCAGATGGTAAGGGCAGCCCGCATGGTTAGTGACAAAATGGATTTCCACTTAGAATTAAATTTTATTACTGGGTTATTTCTCAATAGAGGTTATCCGAAACAGTTATGTGCAGATTTAAGAAAAGAAATTGAGCAAAAGAGAGAAAACAAAGTTATGGTACCAATATTAACATCGGATATAGATCAATTTGGATACCACGAAGGCAATAATGGACAAATCAAGTATGGTAGTGATACCATTTTTTACATTCTCACATACAATGGGGATTCAGATTTTATAGTAAAGACTGTCATGAAATATTGGGAAGTATTCCAAAAGAGTAGGGAGTTAAATTTACTTTTTTCTCATAAGCCCAAGTTCGTTTACAAAAAAGACATGTCATTGAAAGACATTTTTGAAAAAAGCACAGTCAATTGTTTAGATTCATGTAATAGAGTAAGGGGAAATTTTAAATGTGGTAGGTGTACAACCTGTAAATATATATTGATAACAGGACAAAAAGTATTGATTAACAAATGTAGTATTGTTATTGGGGGCCACTATGATTGTTATACCAAACATCTGGTGTATTTGGCTAAGTGCCAAGATTGCAGGGCGTTTTATGTGGGAAAGACATGTAGAAGGTTTAGGGATAGGATTAAAGAACATATCCTAGATATACAGCATAGAAAACCCACTAATGCCCTGGCAAGACATGTGATAGCTAACAGCCAACATAAATTCAAATTTTGTGTCATACAGCAAGTGATTCAGGATCAACAGGGTAGAATAACCCGATATTATTTGGATATGTGTGAACTCACATGGCAACTTAAGCTTGATGCATGTACTTTTCCAGTCTTGAATGAGTACATTTCCATCAAGCCTTGGCTTAGACTAAAACATATTTGTGGCTGAATTCATTTTAATATAACACGCAAACAACAACTTTTCACCATTTAAATTTAATAATTGTTGAATGTCTGTTATAAGTTCATTTTGATGGAGAAATACACTTGTGCACACATTTTTATACACCCCTTATACATTTTTCATACACTTCTTATACACTTTTTTCATATATTTTGTAATTGTGGTTAAATGCAGTAGAATTTTAACATTTGGTTAAGTTTAAATTACTACTATAAAATGCTTAAACATTTTTGGTCATGAACAAGTAGGTACTTTCTCATAAACATAAACATACATTTAAGTATATACATACATAATAATGTGTCAAACTTATCAGTTTGATTACAATTTTAGAACAGTAATTTCAAATGTTTTCAAATACAATGTATAAACACACAAACACAAACTGTAGATATTCTTTAGACATTTTTTATTATATGCTTCTCTACATGTTTTTAACTTTCTTATGTGATTAGTGTTTCATTTTAAATAAAGTTTTTAGGTTGTGGGAGGGTCAACTGTGATTCATTGTGATACAATTGAATTAGGTATTGTTAATTAGTCATAATTAATTGATTTAGTTTTATATATAATGTTTGTCACTGGTTCACCAATCTGATGAAGTCAGTGTTTTGAGACGAAACCTAGGTCATTGGTGAATTGGTGCTGCCTTTTTGTGCGTTGAACAATAAACCTGTTTTTTCCATCTCGGGCAGTTTGGATATCATTTTTTCTGTGCATTTATAGTAAAGGTTGTTAGGGGGGACCTACGGGTGGAAGGGAACAATAGCATCTTAGTTTTGTTAGGATTTAATATAAGTCGATGATTGAGGAGCCAGTTTTCAACTGTATTAAAGACACTTTGAGTTAAAGTTTGCAGATCAGAGTGGGGAAGTAGCTGAGCAAATTAAAGTGGAATCATCTGCATATTGGATGCAGGTTGCATTTGGGATGACCACCCATATATCATTAATGAAGATAGAAAAAAGAAGTGGTCTTAATATGGAGCCCTGAGGGATTCCTAGGGTGATGGGTAGGAGGTAGACAATTTTTCCCTCCAAAGTACAGCCTGTTGTCTACCACTCAGATAAGATTGGAACCACTGGATTGCTTGTTTGTCTAGGGAAAAGGTTGTCAGGGTGTTAATGAGTAGTTGGTGATTTACCATATCAAAGGCTTCAGAGAGATCAGTAAAGAGGGCTGAGGAAAGTATGTTATTGTTGCAATTTTGGTTTGTGGTGTTAGAGAAGGAGAGGAGGTGCAGAGGTGGTGCTGTGAAATGGTCTAAAGCTATGATGTAAGTTGGCTAGTAATTTGTTTTGACTAAGATAGTTTAGCAGTTGTTTATGGATGCATTTCTCCATTAGCTAGGGGTGACAGTATAACTATGGGTCTGTAATTAGATAGCTCAGTAGAGTTGCCTCCTTTATGGAGTGGGATAATGTGGGATATCTTCCAGATAGAAGAGATGGTAGCCTCTGATATTGTTCTATTAATTAGGATGGATATGGGGTAAGCAATGGCATCTGCAGCTTTTTGTAGGTACTCTGCAGGTAGGAGATCAGCTGCAAGAGTAGTTGGTTTTAATTTTTTGATTAAGGTTCAAATTAGTGATGTGGGGACAGGCTGAAGGTGAAAGGATAGTTGAGAGCTGGGTATAGAAACAGTTGGATTTTGACTACCAGGAGACAGCTGGCTGGCTAGAGATTGAATGGTCTCAGTAAAGAAGGAGTTGAAGGTGTTGGCCACTTCATCTGAGCACTTTTGGCCGGTATCTGTGGGGGTAGGAGTGGTGGAATGTCCTGGGTGAAGAAGTTTATTAATGCCTGCCCAGAACCTTCGAGGCTGACTTTGTTTTTTTTTTTTTTTTGTAGATTGTAGTAAATGTTTCTTTTGTCTAACTTAATGGATCTTTTTTTGTCATTCCTTAGTTGTCTATATTTTTGCTGATGTTTGGGGGCTTTGGTGGCATGCCATTTGTTCCAGGTTTTGTTTCTAAGATTTTTTTGTCTGGTTTCTTTTGTTAACCATGGGGCAACTTTTGATTTTGTTCTAATAGTTCGAGAAGGTGCTTGACTGTCAAGGATGGCTAGGAATTTGATGTTAAAGTATGTTACTGCCTCTTCCAATTCCAGGTGTTTTAGGACTGACCAGTCACATAAGTTTAGTTCATTTTGGAAATTAGTGGGGTTAAAGTGTCTGCTATTTCTTACTGTTTTATAGGTGGGTTGGTTGAGAATGTCAGTCTTATGAGTGACCACTTTCTCACCTATATTATCAGGCATATCATCTGGCAGGGTTCCTGCTTTGTACATTTGGGAGAGACTATTGATGAGTGTCCAGTCTAAGGTAGTTTCATTGTTGTTGCATTTACTGATCCTAGTGGGGGAGGATATGATCTGGGAAAACCCATATAGGTTTACATGAGTAGTAGGGTGTTCTGAGGAACAGGTGTTCCAATCAATGTTAAAGTCTCCAAGGACAATGGTTTTTTGGGGGTAACTGGTAGACAACCAGTTTTGGATATTCTCTAGGTTGTTTATGTTGTTTCCTGGGGGTATATAAACACAGATGATCTTTATCTGTTTGCATTTATTGATATGTACTTTAGTAACAAGAATTTTGGCATTATCATCATGTGGTGGTTGTGAGAAGTCAGTGGTCACCTGCAGGATAGAGTTATATAAAACAGCTACCCTTCCTCCCTTCCTAGTTTTGTGGTAAAGTCTTATTATATTATAACCTGGACGGATGATCTCATTGTCTGTTGTTGATGGTTTTAGCCAGGTTTCAGTAAGACATAGTAGGTCTGGAGAGTGAACATCTAGTAGAGCATGAATGTGGTGGACTTTATTATTTATGCTTCTGATGTTCAAATGACTGACCAAGAGTGAGCTGGGAGGTATGTTTAAAGTCTGAGAGTTAGTTGAGATAGTAGTGAAATGGTTAGGGTCACCCATTGTGGTTGGAAAGGGATTTGGGTGGATGTCTCCATCATTTATGAGGCTGTACTGTAATTTAATTATGAGCTTTAGGAATTTGATTATTAGACTTTGGTATCTTTTGGTTTTGGGGTTTATGTATGTGGATCTAATTGGTTGGGGGTATTTAATATTTATGTATGGTAAGAAGGAGTTGACTAAGTGATTAAGGATGGTTGGCACTATTGGAGTGGAGGTTTGGCATTTTGGGTGGTGGAACTCTAGGTAGTTCTGATGTTCATAGGTGGTGAGAAGATATGGGATGAGCATTAGGGGTAGGAGGGAGTATAATAGTATTATTTTATACCTGATAAAGAATATTATAATGGAGAACCATTTAGCAAATGGTAAACATAGTTGAACAAACTCTTTTCTTGTAGTACTTTCACTTCAGTGAGATAATATGTTTTAACATTCCATTATCCAGAGTCAGCACTTCGCATTACAACATGTAACAGCTTTTTTAGTGAGAACAGTGAGTAGATAAAGCAGTATAATCAATATTTTCTACCAAGGTCTGCTTAATAAAATAGCTAGCTTGAGACTCTTGCAACAATTAGTGCTACTAGCATTATTTCACATCAGTACCACTCACTATGTCACCAGGAATATAATATTCAGCATGTTGTCCAAAAACCAACAAGCACGTCGCATTCAGTGACTCCAACTAGTTAATGCTAATCAACAAATAGTCAGTTTAAACATTGCAGAAAGATTTTTTTACATAGCAAGGTCAAGTTTCTATAACAGGTCAATTTAAGAGTGTCACTCAAGTATTGGCTTTTAACTAACAAGTTTGTAACAGTTACATACCATTTCAAAATGCAGCTTTCTGGGTCAGGAGCACTGGGGAATTTAAAAATGGTGCCTGAAGCAGACGGATTTATAACCTCACTTGCGTGGTTCAGGAGGGGTGGGGATAAGGCATTAGCTAGGGAGCGGGGCTAATACAGACACAAGATGTTTTCTGTCTGTAAAACGTATATGTCTGTATGTTCCCAAGTACTTGTGCTCCCAAAGCTAAAACTATAACATATGCCTTTTTAGACTACTACTAATGCCAGATCGTAGTTGTTTGGAGTTACTGTATTAAAGCTAGGGACACCATACAGAATATAATCCCAACAGATCATTAAGATCAGAAAACTCACAGCTGCTGTAAGTTCATAAAGCCAAACTACCTGAGCCAACTACTTGACTCCTGGGCAGTAGTTAAAACCTGAAACAGCTTCCCCTAGCCATTTGCACCGCACAAAACACTGTTTCATTCAAAACAGCTCTTTGTAATCACACAAAACACGGTTTCCTTCAAAGCAGCTCTTTGTAATCACCTCCACTCTACCTGGATCTGTAATTATATTCAGCCTCCTCCTTCCATAACTTAGTTTCTTCACTTCCCCTCCTAAACATTCGTCTCTTTTAACTTCAAGTTTACTTCCTTACTCCACCCTCTCTTTCTTTACCCGTTACTATTAGCAACCTTCTCACCAGTCCTATATCTCTTGTACTTCCTTTCTCTCACCCTTACACATCTACTCTAACACCATCTTTTCCTTCCCCTTGTTTATCATTTTCCCCGCTATTTCCTCCTACACCCTGTCACTCCTATAACTTGGCTGCTACTACTCTTCTACTAAAATCTTAGAACCTCCCCTCTATTATGTTTGCTATAATAAGTTTTGCTAGTCATTTAATATAACATCTACCCACTCTGCTATGTTAACGATACTTAAACGTCTTTGTAATAAGTTGACCCTCTGTGCTTTATATATCTAAACGTGATACTTAGTAATAAGTTTATGATTTTTGCTTTTATTTTCTAATTATGTTTCTTGTGGAGGTTTTCTCCCTGGGGTTCCACTGGAAATGGCCTCAGCTTGGTCCAGTGGACTATACTGGTAAACAAGTGCCAATAAATAAATAAATAAATAGGTCACAAAGGCACTAAATGAGGGTGAAAATGTGCATACTGCCTACCTTGACCTGATCAAGACATTTGATACAATACCCGACTCTGACTCTGGCATTGTAACAAATACATGGAATTAGACTTAAACTGCTATGTTACACTTTACATTGCCAGCTGGCTCTCAGATAGGACCTCAGGAAGTTAGGAAAGAAGATGTCACCTCCATAAAGAAGATAGTTAAAAGCAGTGTCTGTCAGGGCTCAGGGCTGGGTCCTCTCCTTTTTGGCATCTACGTCTTGAAAATCAAGGCCAGGGTCAAGGACCTCTGGCTGACCAAGTTTGTAGATGATTGCAAACTGGGCACCATCACAGAATCTCCCCAAGACACTAATATCCTTCATGAAGGTCTAATACAGACAAATAACTGATGTCTTAGATACTCAGTGCCAAGAAATGCATAATCATACTCTTCTGGCAGTCAGCTACATCAGGAAAGTTCCTCATTAATAACACACCCCTTAGAGCAGACTTAGTGGTCAGTGATTTTGGAACATTTGAAGACAGTAATCTGTCTTTCAAGCAATATATCTCTAAGAGACTAAGAAATTCATTCTATGTTACTCAACTTATAAGCAAGTGTATGGTATCTACATCTATGGAAGTCATTGTTCCACTGTAGTCAGCCCTCATCAGACCCATCATGAAGTACAATGCCCCCTCAGTATTTACCTGACAGGGCACATGCAACAACTGGAGCATCCACAGAGGTTCCTCACATAAAGAATACAGGGCTTTAACAACATGTCCTATGTGAATTGCCTCAAAGCTTTATCCATATACTCTGTCTCTTACAGACTGCTGATGGGTGATCTATGTCTGCTGTACAAGTCATCTTGGGAGCTTGCTCTGATGGACCGCTTGCATAACCACAGAATAAACAGCATCATAACTGCCCAATCCAGGGACTTAAAGCTTGCTTGTTAAATAAACAGATCATGCTGCAGGCCAGGTATATGTCTCAGAGAATACCCCTTCCCTGGAACAGGCTTCCCATCCATGTGAAGCAGAGCTCTTCCCTGTCCCTATTCGAGTGTAACCTGGAGAAGTGGATGGGTAATCAGACATTCACCCCGGTCTGTCACCTATGTCTCTAATAGACAGAGGAAACTGTAAATGCTTGATGACCCATGCCTTAGCTTACTCATGCCCCTAAAAATAACCTCTAGGGCACCAAACTTGTTGGACACACTTGGGATGCATGGCTAGGCTTAAAAAGTTATTAAGTTATAGTAGCATGAATTACTGAACATAAGTCAATAAGCCTAGCATAGACCTATGAACTTATGAACCTATGTTAATAACAAAACTGTTTCCATTAACTGAAAGGATTCAAACATCACTTCACAGAACTATTCCTGCCCCAAATGAATAATGAAGCTCAATGGTACAGTTACATTGTCCCCCACATTGACAGAGTATAATCGGATGCTTCAGCTGGCAGCTTGGGGTCCACAGTTTTAGGGTGGCATATAGTCAGCCAGTCACTCACTATCTGCAAGGAAATACATTTTGTTAATTTGAGCATTTCCAACTCATTTTACTTAACTTATGTGGTGAAGATAATCAATATAAAAGTATATATTTTTAGTTTTAATTTAAAAAGGCTGTGAAATAACAGTGTGAGTACTTCCGTGAGTACTTACCTCTGCATATTCATGGCCTACCATTTGAACTTGCATGACATGAGCCATGTACACTACACAACCAAAGGTGCTTTATTTAGTTATTTATTTTTAAAGCAAGGAAATGCTTCTTTACATAAATAAATAAATAAATAAATAAATAAATAAATGGGGAGCAGTTATCCTAGGTGAGCAGTCATAGATTTCTGCTCTTTGCCTTCCCATGATTCATTGTGATGGCAAAGCCAAAAGCCCAAGCATATTGAATAGTATAGTGGAGAGTTATAATACTGCATTTTGAAAGAGAAGCTTGGACTGGACCTTGTAGTATGAAGTAAGGTAACCTTTTTTAGCCATGTCCGGCAGCCAGATATGGGCAGCAGAGAATATCTAGAAGGAGAATCAAGTACTTTGCTGTAGCTGGTGGTGATGATGGAGAAGACTGGACTGTACTAGTGTTTTTGTATAGTTCTTCAAATGTTACAGCAGTTACACACCATCTAGGAGCTGCTGCATATCATCTCAGTCATAGCTCTCAACGTTTTAGCTCAGCAAACAGTGGCAAAGTTAAAAATAACAGGTAGAAAACCTTATGAGGAACGTATTCATTTTGAGTCTTAAAAAGTCCATGTTGCTCACTGTTCCACATTTGAACGGCATGCTACGCATTCAGTGTATTAAGAATTTTTCCAATTAATATCACGGATAGCTGAATGATCTGCTCATCAATAATGAAAAGCTTTTTACTTTTATATATTTAGTGGCAGTAACTGTTTTAGGGGATAAACGGAGAACACTGGACTTTGCATAACCACGTGACTCAGTACACTGGATTTGCACTTACGCTCGGTCCAGTGTTCTCCATTATTGCCTAGCTGGTCAGCAACTATGAGCGAGAGAGGTGGTGTAGAAAAGGGTTTAAGTCTAACATTATTTTATCTTTTTTTTTTATTTTTTTTAACTACAGTCGACATCTGAGATGTGTACACAAACTACAAACTACTTATACTTGGTACCCTGGGTATGGGGGCTATCTGTGGATGAAACATGACTTATTGTTATTTTCTGGGATGACTCTGTAGTATTAATAGGATTTATGTGAAACAAACTGGTAGGGAATACTTTAATTTTGGGCTCAGTGTTTGTGTGACACAAAGTTGCAAAATGTTTTATGTGGCTAGTCTTTATCATTATCAGATATCAGAGGTGTACACAGGTTATGGAATGTAAAAATACAGGTATTTTAAAGGTTGCCAAGACACATGGAAAATAAGTTGGGTAAAGATACAGCCAACTGGATAAGGATATTTATAACACGCAGACAGGCAAACAAAATAGAGCAAGTCTTCTGCCAACCTCTGCATACTCTTATAAGTATGTATACCATTGGTTATCTTTCTCTGATACCTGGCAAAGATATTAACCTTTCTCTTCTTTTTCAAATTTATGTAATTAAATTGACATACTTTGGGTACACATGTTTAAAATATTGCCACACGTCTCTAGGAAATGTATGTTTAACAATATGAAAATTGTCTGCATTTTTGAAGTAGTCTAATACAGGAATTATAATCACAAAAAGTATTACTTGCAGGTTACATCTTACATTTGACTAATAGAAACTATCTGTTACATCGTAACAGGTGTTTATACACTTATGATGCCTGGCAAAGGTGACTCACCGCTGCTCCCAGACTGTGCCCAAGTTCATGTGCCAGTACCAGATGAACCAGTTTTGGGGGTAAATATTGACCATATTTCTGCAGTGTAATTAACCCTGTGTTAGAAGATGTCATCGAGCCACCTGTGGTCTTGCTGTATCTGGAGCATATTCCACCATGATTTCCTGCAAATGAAAAGTTAAATCAGTCGGTAGTAACACTTATCTCTACTATGTTGCTAATGAAATTAAAAACGTATATAAGTTAATTTCTTCATGTTATTCAAGAAATAATAGTAATACATGCAGACCTTTGATAGTTAACTGACATTTTTAATATTAGTAAAATCCAAAAGTGCATTTAATATTTTAATCTGTCAAGGCACAGCCTGCATTTTAACCTGTAGTACCTTTCCCTACCTTGCCATCTTTTTCTCCTCCTATCTGAGAATGAAATACATATTTTTTTTAAGAGCACAACACTCCTAGTATCATGTGAGATGGGGGTATGTCACACCTGCTCTTTGGTGTATTCTAGCATATAAGACCACCACATTAAATGTGATATGGAATTATGTGAGCTGATGTCCGTACCAAGGTTGAGGAGGGGTTATTCCTGGTGGGAGGATATATGTGTTTATTTTTCATTCTTTAAGTAAGTGAGCTTGCCAGACATATGTATTTATTTACAAGAACAATGTGGAAACACCATCTGGTTAAGTGACTACCTAAGTGTCATATAATTTATCATTCAAGTCTTTAACTCAAAACAGGGATTACAGGATGAAGTTTATTAGCAGCCTATATCCTTTTCTTTCAATGCTAAACTAACAAACTTGGATAAATATGCTTGTGGAAGAAAGCACATAAACTATGGCTGGTGTTATTGACACTGTGTTCTCTTCAGTTAAGGCTCAAGGGCATAACTTGGTAAAAAAAAAAAAGATCCCTGCCAACAGTGCAGTGAGTTTGGTCTGTACTATAGTGGTCTCTCCTGCAGTCCTTTTCTACCCAAAATAGATATATGCATGGAACAGGTTATCAGAATAGTTCATGCTACCATGACTTCATACATGACTTCGTAAACCAAATGTACAGAATTAAGCATCACACACACCTACACATATACACACACACACACACACACACACACACACACACACACACACACACACATATATATATATATATATATATATATATATATATAGAAATAGAGAGAGGGAGAAATATAAAATACTTTAAGAAGAAACTTACATTTTTCAGAAAGTGATTTTGATATTATGGATTGGGAAATTCATTCATTCATTCTTCTGAAATCCACTTTATTATCCTAGTTATGGGGTAACACGCACACACACGCACATACTCATATATTATATTCATACCTATGGGCAATTTCGGGTATCACCACTAATGAGTCGGTCTACAATTTACATTTATTGTATTACAACTTTATTCAAATATTGACTGAATTTTAAATTCTTCTGCCTTCTGAAATTATCCAACTGATTGCTAAATGCAGATAAAACATAAAGTACCATAGTCTTCCTAATCACATCAACCTCAGCCCACATGATAGTCTGTCTCTAAAAACCTTTGATGGGTCACACATTTAGACTGTTGATAAAATACATGTGTATTGAAAAAGTAAGTAAACTTGACAAACACAAATGATCTCTTCCAAAGTAAATAAGTCTCCAGTACCCTAACAGTCAAGCATGACTGCATTCCTACTGACAATCTCAATGTCCCTTTCCAAATTTACCTTTAGCCAGTCAGTAATAAAGAATGTTTCATAATGTTCTTTTATTGGTATTCAACTCACATAATCTACAACTGCTTTGCTTAGCTACCATTTTGCATACCTCACTATACAACACACACAAAAAAAAAAAAAAATGAAAGGGTCATAAATGATAAAGAGATAAATCTTCAACTTACTGAGGCATGCAAAAACAAAACTCCATGAAATACCACCAAAGTTATCTGCTCTAGTTACAGGTAAATTACACAGCCTATCATTATGTTCCTATAATATCACCCTGTTCCTATAATTGTAACAATACCATGTAATTATAAGCAATTAAATATCCAAATGAATATGGTAACATAATGTATTCTTCTGTGTGAAGAAGATGAATTCCCTTTCCTGCTACAATACATTGCTTACTTAATTCCTTAGCTTTCTCACATCTTTCCAAAGAACTACGGACATTACCAAATAATCTTCGAGCTACAGGCACAAGTATTGTTCTAAAGACAACTTTTCCCCTTTCTATTTTCTTTTAAACCATTCATAAATTCTCTGTCTCTCTATCTCTGCCCCCTCCCTTTGTCTAGCTCTCCTTGTTTTCCATATTACTTATCTACATTTTCTTATTTTTATAGAATCATTTAACTTGCTTCCTACCTACTGGCTTTCAAGAGTCTAAATTCTATAACCCATTACTGGAAATCACTACTCTGAATCGCCGTCACTGAAAATAACTTTCAAAGATAAATGAAGAAGTGTTCTTTTGCAGGGCAACTCCCCCATGCCTCCACATATATGGGATAGACATTCCATCAACATATCTCTATCTATCTTTATCTATATCTTTATCTATTTACCTATCTATTAATATCTGTCTCTAGCAATCTGTCAATATCTATCCATATATATCCATCTCTATCTCATTCTCTATCGCTGTCTGTTGTCCCTCTGTCTATCTATTTATTATCTATCTCTATCTCTAGCTATCTATTATGTATCTTTAGCTACATATTTCTATTATCTATTTATATCTCTCTATCTATTATCTCTTTATTTTTATCTGTCTAGTGTCTATCTCTATCTATTATCTATCCATCTATATATTATCTATCTATTATCTATCATATATCTATCTATCTATCTATCTATCTATCTATCTATCTATCTATCTATCTATCTATCTATTATCTATCTATCATTTATCTATCTAATCTATCTATTATCCATCTATCTATTATCTATCTATGTATCTATCATGTATCTATCTATCTATCTATCATCTATCAATTATCTATTATCTATTTACCTATCTATTAATATCTATCTCTAACAATCTGTCAATATCTATTAATATATATCCATCGCTATCTCTATCTCATTCTCCATCTCTATCTTTTGTCCCTTTGTCTATCTCTATCACTATCTATTATCTATTTCTATCTCTAGCTATCTATTATATATCTTTAGCTATCTCTTTCTATTATCTATTTATATCTCTCTATTTATTATCTCTCTATTTCTATCTGTCTAGTGTCTACCTTTATCTATTATTTATCTATCTATTATCTATCTACCTCGCTATCTATCTATTTATTGATTATCTATCTATCTATCTATCTATCTATCTATCATCTATCTATTATCTATCTATCTCATCTATTATCTATCTATAATCTATCTATTTATCTATTATCTATCTATCATATATCTATCTATCTCATCTATCTATCTATTATATATCTATTACCTATCTATTATCCATCTATCTATCTATCTAGTATCTATCTATGTATCTATCATCTGTCTATCATCTATTATCTATCTATCTATCTATCTATCTATCTATCTATCATCTATCTATTATCTATCATCTATCTATTATCTATTATCTATTTACCTATCTATTAATATCTGTCTCTAGCAATCTGTCAATATCTATTCATATATATCCATCTCTATCTCTATCTCATTCTCTATTTCTATCTTTTGTCCCTCTGTCTATCTCTATCGCTATCTAGCTATTATCTATCTCTATCTCTAGCTATATATTATGTATCTTTAGCTATCACTTTCTATTATCTATTTATATCTCTCTATCTATTATCTCTCTAATTCTATCTGTCTAGTGTCTACCTCTATTATCTATCTGTCTATTATCTATCTATCTATCTATCTATCTATCTATCTATCTATCTATCTATCTATCTATTATATATCTATCGATCAATCAATAATCTATCATCTATCTATTATCTATCTATCTATATATCATCTATCTCTCTATCATCTATCTATTATCTATCTATCATCTATTATCTATCTATCTATTATCTATCATCTATCTATCTATCTATCTATCTATCTATCTATCTATCTATCTCATCTATCCGTTATCTATCTATCTATGTATCTATCATCTATCTATCATATATCTATATATGTATCTATCTATCTTTCGATTATCTATCATCTATCTATCTATCTATCTATCTATCTATCAATCTATCTATCTATCATTTATCTATCTATTTATCCATTATCTATCTATCTATCTATCTATCTATCTATCTATCTATCTATCTATCTATATGTCTATCTATCTATCTATTATCTATCTGTCTATTATTTATTTATTTATTTTTATGTTTATTTTATTTTACATTTGTTGACCGGGCTAGTCTAACTGGATATATGTCCATTTTCAGTAGAAGACCAGGGAGATAAGCTCCAAGAGAATTTAAGAACAAAAAATTCTAGTACAATACATAAACAAAGGATGGCAGTTCAATTACATAACTATCTAACAAACTTATCACATATGCAAAGAAAAAGTCAACAAGACAAGGTCAGGTAAATACAGAAACTAAATAAAAATCTAAAATTAAGAAAATATCAACAGAAAATATCTATCCATCTATCTATCATCTATCTATCTATCTATCTATCTATCTATCTATTATCTAGCTATCTATCTATGTATCTATCATCTATCTATCTATCATCTATCTATTATATATCTAGTATCTATCTATCTATCTATCTATCTATCTATCTATCTATCTATCTATCTATCTATCATCTATCTATTATATATCTAGTATCTATCTATCTATCTATCTATCTATCTATCTATCTATCTATCTATCTATCTATCTATCTCATCTGTCTATTATCTATCTATTATCTATCTATCTATCTATCTATCTATCTATTATCTATCTACTATCTATGTATCTATCATCTATCATATATCTATGTATCTATCATCTATCTATCTTTCTATTACATATCATCTATCTATCTATCTATCTATCTATCTATCTATCTATCTATCTATCTATCTATCTATTATCTATCTATCATCTATCTATTATCTATCTATCTATCTATCTATCTATCTATCTATCTATCTATCTGTCATCTAGCTATTATCTATTATCTATCTATCAATCTATCTATCATTTATCTATCTATCTATTTATCCATTATCTATCTATCTATCTATCTATCTATCTATCTATCTATCTATCTATCTATCTATCTATCTCTCTGTCATCTATCATCTATCTGTCTATTATTTATTTATTTATTTTTATTTTATTTTACATTTGTTGACCGGGCTAGTCTAACTGGATATATGTCCATTTTCAGTAGAGGCCCGGGGAGATAAGCTCCAAGAGAATTTAGTAACAAAAAATGCTAGTACAATACATCAACAAAGGATGGCAGTTCAATTACATAACTATCTAACAAACTTATCACATATACAAAGACAATCTCAACAAGACAAGGTCAGGTAAATACAGAAACTAAATAAAAATCTAAAATTAAGAAAATATCAACAGAAAATATCTATCTATCTATCTATCTATCTATCTATCTATCTATCTATCTATCTATCTATCTATCTATCTATCTATCTATCTATCTATCTAGTATCTATCTATCTATCTATCTATCTATCTATCTATCTATCATCTATCTATCTATTATCTATCTATCTATTTATCTATCTATGTATCTATCATCTATCTATCATCTATCTATCTATGTATCTATCATCTATCTATCTATCTATCTATCTATCTATCTATCTATCTATCTATCTATCTATCTATCTATCTATCATCTATCTATTATCTATCTATCTATCTATCTATCTATCTATCTATCTATCTATCTATCTATCTATTATCTGTCTATCTATTATCTGTCTATCTATCTGTCATCTAGCTATCTATTATCTATTATCTATATATCTATCATTTATCTATCTATCTATCTATCTATCTATCTATCTATCTATCTATCTATCATCTATCTATTATTTATTTACTTATTTTTATTTTATTTTACATTTGTTGACCGGGCTAGTCTAACTGGATATATGCCAATTTTCAGTAGAGGCCTGGGGAGATAAGCTCCAAGAGAATTTAGTAACAAAAAATGCTAGTACAATACATTAACAAAGGATGGCAGCTCAATTACATAACTATCTAACAAACTTATCACATATACAAAGAAAATCTCAACAAGACAAGGTCAGGTAAATACAGAAACTAAATAAAAACCTAAAATTAAGAAAATATCAACAGAAGATATATATACATCTATCTATCTATCTATCTATCTATCTATCTATCTATCTATCTATCTATCACCTATCTATTATATATCTAGTATCTATATATCTATCATCTATCTATCTATCATCTATCTATCTATTATCTATCTATTATCTATCTCTCATTTATCTATCTATTATCTATCTATCATCTATCATCTATCTATGTTATCTATCATCTATCATCTATCTATCGTATCTTATCTATCTAATATATCTATCTATCATCTATCTATGTATTATCTATCTATCTATCTATCCATTATCTATATATCTATTATCTATCTATTGATTATATATCTATTATCTATCATCTATCTACCTATCATCTATCTATCTATCTATCTATCTATCTATCTATCTATCTACCTATTATCTATCTATCTATCTATCTATCTATCTATCTATCTATCTGTCTATCTAACTATTATCCATCTATCTATCTATCTATCTATCTATCTATCTATCTATCTATCTAATCATCTATCTGTCATCTATCTATCTATTTACTATCTATCTATCTATCTATCTATCTATCTATCTATCTATATATCTTTCTATCTATTTATCTATCTATCCATCTATCTATGATCTATCTAGCTAGCTATTATCTATCTATTTATATATTTATATATCTATCTATTATCTATTTATCTATCTATTATCTATCTATCTATCTATCTATCTATCTATCTATCTATCTATCTATCTATCTATCTATCTCAGCTCTGGTGTTACACAACAGTGAGGAAAATGGCAACCTCAGTGATCACTGAATGTGCTTTTCAGTGATATTGTGATATTCAGTCATTCTTTCTCTTTCTCTCTATACACACATGCACGTATATTTATGAGTGCAATCACCAAGGACAAATGGACAAAAGAGCAAATGGTCTTTTTCTTTTGTTTTTCTGTGTGCTGGCTTGCTTCATGTGCAAGATCATAGTACAGAGGGATCTGAGAATTTGTTCTTTCCCCATTGTTGTGCGATTTCAGAGTTGGTATATACACACACACACACACACACACACACACACACACACACACACACACACACACACACACACACACACATATTATATATATATAGCTAGCAGGGGCTGTGGGGGTGTCAGGGGCTTGCTCTTTCTTGCATAAAATAACATTTTTTACTCAGTGATTTTTGATTCAATTTGAAAAGATTGATCTTTGTGTTCACAAAGCCCCCTGCCCCCCTTAGTAATGTGTGCTAACCCTAATTCTACCCCTGCCCCTAACCTTAACGTGCATCAGTAATGCATGCTAACCCTAACCCTACTCTACACCTAAATTTAAAAAAAAAATACCCATAACACAAGTCTGTTTCCTTTTTGATATACTGTATGTAAGTGTGGTATACTAGTGATGTAATAACTGGTTGACTTGTTTTGGTTGCTGTTTTATGTGTTGAACAAGAAACATAAAAAAAAAAACAATCATTATATAATAAATATGGGTTCCTATTGGAACATCGCATTTTCAATTGTTCGAATCACTAAAGGTCGACCTTTAATGATCAAACAATTGAAAATTCAAAATGTTCAAACTGAACATAAAAAAAAAAAAAGTAAAGGGTGTAGCCAGGGGGAAAGTCCCCCTGCACCCCCACATTGGGGGCTGTGCCCCACACACCCCTGTTACTTAAATATACAAACTCCGAGATTGCACTACAGTGTAGGAAATGGAAATCATCCCTTTCCGCACTGTAGTTCAGTTCATTAAAGTGTGATTTCAGAGTTGGTATATTTAAGTAGTGGGGGGTGCAGGGGGGCTTGCCCCCCTGCTTTAACCCATCAGGGTATGTCTTTTTTTTTTTTTTTTAATTTGGAAGTTACGGAACTTCAATCATATGGTGTCGACCATATGGTAATCGAAGTTCCGTAACTTCGATTTTCTAATAGGTAACCAATAAATATATATACACATTTATATGTAGCAAGGGGTGTAGGGTGTAGTTTTCTTTTTTATTCTTCTTTTGCAGATCAGACATTTGGTTTTGATTATCTTTAGTTCTCTAAAAAATAATTTACCTTCCCTCTAATTGTGCAGTTACTGGAGAAATATACAATAGAAATCAAAAAAGTTGCAATCCAAAAAATAAATTTCTTTTTTCTTGTCTGAATCCTAAAAGTACTTGCTAACAAGCTTCCCCCAGTGCCATCTTTTCCACTCATTTCCTTTTCCACAACTCTGTTTGCAATGTTCATACCTTTCTACTCTTTTTTTTTCTCTCCTGACATCTTGTAAGAGCTTTTTCGTAGAGCCATTCATACAATTGTATAAATTAAATACTTACTAAAATGATTTATCTATAGATTATTATGATGCATACAGAAGATATAAAACATGTTTTTGTACTCTAGAAATGAATGCAACTTTGAATTAGATTTTTGCTTAACTTCTGTGTAGGTTTGTGACCTGTGAAATCAATGTAACTGTGGATTTGTTTTTTTAACTTCTGTGTAGGTTTGTGACCTGTGAAATCAATGTAACTGTACATTTGGTTTTTAACTCCTGTGTAATCTTGCACTACTGGCTCCTAGATCATGGCTGAAAAGGCTCATATACCAGCCTCTCCAGCCAGTTAACAAAGTATAAATAAATTATAAAAATAGCCACACTGATAAATAATTAAAATATTCACATTGATTTGTCTTCAACCAAAAGAACATTTTCAAGGTTTATTCTTTTACCCAATGCATACTTTTTAGTTTCAAGCTCCCTGTCCAAAGCAGCTACCTACTCCTGCTTCAAGCATTTTCCATGATATAAATGCTCTAACTACTCTAGTCTAGTCTACACTTGTCTTGCAACACTATACCTTCTATTTAACATGTCATTTATGATCCATATCACCACCTACCGAGTTTAGAAATATGAATACGCCTCATAAAATTTGCATACAGTTTGACAATATTTTACTTACTGAATTGTTGATTGACTTTAATTTATTTATCCTTTGTTGACTAGCTTAGGCCTATTAAACCATTGTAATTCCCCCTCTCTACAGTACCCTCTTTCAACATTATCAAAAAATTTAGACCTGGTTCTGGTTGGAATGTTGACAGGCTAACACCAGTTTTTCTGTGCTCTGCTATTTTATTTACGTTCTGACATGAAATTATATTTCTAAGTTTTCTTATTTGGAATTTTTGACAAAATACTAATATTCTGAACTATTCTTGAAGATAACAGCAACATTTTTTTTTACTTTTAATATTTTCCTGCCAAACATTTGCTCAGAAGATCCTTCAATGGAAAACAGAATGAGTCACACAAAATTGAACTCTCACGAGTCTCTTTTGAGAAAGGACTTTCAGGCTGTATTAACAAACATACAATATCTTTCACTGAAAATGGAAAAAATAGACAAGTTGGACAACTTTAAAGAAAAATGTTTCAAGCAAATAGAACAAATACAGGAATCTTTTAATCAGTGGAAAGCTCAAATATCAGTACTAGAAGTCTGATTAAATGACATGGAAGGGAGCTTAGCAGAGGAAGAAAAGAATGTTGAATTCCTTCTGAGACAAACACTTTACTTTTAGATAAAATAGATGACTTGGAAAATAGGTCCCAGAGGAACAACATCCGCATCTTTGGCTTACCTGAGAAGACAGGAGATGGTAATATGACAAGCTTTTTAACATCTTATAGGTTCATAGGTGTTTACTAGGCTGACGACCACAAGGGCCTTTATAAGCCTAGCCATGCAGCCCAAATCTTTGACAAGTTCTGATACGCTTGATAAATGTAAGCATGGGCCTCAGAGATGAACTATTTACAGGTTACCTGTTTGCATTAGAGACAGGTAGCAAACCAAGGATGACTTCTGGTTTCCCATCCAATTGTCTAAGTTGCACTGGAATTGGGTTAGGGAGGAACTCTGATTCACATGAATGGGGAGACTGTTCCATAGACGGGGTAGCCTTTGGGATACATACCTATCTCTCCAGCATGTCCTATTTATGTCAGAGGCAAGGTTTAAGTCTTTAGAATGTGTAATTTTGGTACTGTTTGATTTGTGGATATGCAGGAAGTTCATCAGACTGGGGTCTGACAATGCCCTGTATGCCAGGCATAGATCTCCTCTCAAAAGCCTGTAGGAGACAGAATACAGAGATAGGCCCTTGAGGCAGTCTGCATAGGGCATATTACTTATGCCCTGTTTTCTTTTAGTGAGGAACTTCTGTGGACATCTCAGTTGTTGGATATGCCTGTTTAGGTACATACTAAAGGGGGCATTGTACTCAATGATAGGTCTGATGAATGCTGAATACAGTGGAACAATGACTTCCATGGACTCAGATGCCATAACTTTGTTTATAAGTTGCTTGCCGACCTAAGGCTCTTGATTTACCTGAAGCAGTGTCCTATGGAACTGAAAGAGCCCATAGACCTTCGACTGCTCCTGCTGCATCTAAAAATAATCCATCATCAAGATTTACTATTGTAAAGTTCTCTTCTACACAAGACAAAGAACTAATTCTAAAAACTGCCTGGACAAAATCTCCCATCAAATTAGGGGGCAAAACAATAAGGTTTGATAATGATTATTTGACTACTGTGATGTCTAAAAGAAAAAAAACTTTCTTCCTTTGATTAAAGAACTAAAGAAGAAACAGATCAAGGTACATCTGCTTTTCTCAGCCAGGCTTAAGATATTTCTTTTGGATGACATTAACATCTTTGATGACTTAGACAATTCCATACCTTTCTAAAGTCATAACTGACCTGGTAGAACATATGGAATGGAATAATAACTCTTTGAAAAGACAGGCAGAAAGAAATAACTGGAAAACAAATAAAAGAAAGAATAAACTAAAAGAAAAAATACTTATTTTTAAATAATTTAATAGCATGTTTATCTAATTAATAAGAAGACTATTACTAATTACAAATAATTCTTACTAGTATGCTTATAGCTTTGAGGGAGACCTGAATGCACCCTAAAACAAGTCAATTATTATTAAACTAATTTCATTTTTTTTTATTTTATAGTTTAAAATTAATAATTAAAATGTGTTCAAATATGTGGGTACTTGATTATATGCACTGGCATATATATACATATATAAACAATATAAAGATATAATTGACTTTGAAGAATAACATTTTTCATTTTATAGCTTTCAAAACTGATTAGACTTCATACAGGTTTCCTCTAATCAGTAATTGCAAATATGTAGTAATATATGTAAATAACTGAATCATTTATTAGGTCTTTCAAACTCACAGTAAAATGCTATGCTACATAGCACATCCCCCTCCCCCTGTTTATCTATAATGGTATTACATTAATCAGTAAATGGTGAAAAGAAACGAGAAGAACATAATTCACTGTTACACACTATATTTTTAATCAGTAAATGGTGAAAAAAAAACAAGAGAAGAACATAATTCACTGTTACACACTATATTTTTAGGATTTATAGTCTCTTTAATAAGCAAAGCAGAATATAATTCCAACAGTAACCAGGTACCTCTGCAAAAACACAAAACAAATCCTAAGAATAAAAGGCAGAGGCAGCAGTCGGTCCCTTCAGCTGATTTATTACAAGACAACACACAAAGCGCTACAAGGCTTCTTCAGATGTATAAAAGCAAAAGCAACACACCATTCTTATATTCTTAATTAGCTAGTCAGCTGATTAAGAAAAACTCTTAAAAAGCACCAAAGAAAATTGTGACATAAACAGTAACCCAACTAGTAAAATATATAAAAATATATCATACAAAAACCACATTTCATAAAAAATATTATTAAAACATATTATAAATACAATACATATAAAATACAGATTTCTACCACATTAATGGTGTTTTCAGGATGGGTCTAATTGGTATAGTCTCATGGTCTCCATGTCGCTGTAACTCATAATCTCACACCTTGCTACAGCCTCCAGGTTCAATCTTTGAACCTCCCAGTCTCACCCCCTCAAGTTCTGGTATCACATCCCTCAAGTTCTCATAACATAAAGGTGTGTTATTCATTCGTGTCTTTGTTGTGTTTTGTAAAGCATGTCTTGTTTTACCCTTCTTAATATGGTATAGGTGTTGCCTATAGTATGGTACTTAATGACCTGTCTTTCCCGTAGAATTTACTCTGTACTTTGCAAGTAGCAGGTAAACCACATGTGATATCACACCTTGCACCACCACTAGTGTATAACCACACGTTAATACTGGATGTAGAAACTCCATATCTTGATTTATAGAATTCCATAAACTGGTATCTAGTGCATGGTTTAGTCCTGGTGTATCCTCGGTCCTGATTTGGTCTCTGGGATTTACAAAATTTTTGGTCTGGTAGCGACTTCTTGACCACGCTTCTAAACTGTGGATGTGTTCCTGTCAAACTTTGCTAACTTATTTATCAGATGTCAAGATATTCCAATGCTTGCCTATGATGTCTGTGCAGTATCTTATATCTGATGTCTAGCTAAAATTTATTTTAAGTAAGTGTGAGATTTGTTCTATTGACCCTGTTTGCTTAATCACTCTCTACTTGTTCAGAAATAGGGTCTAGCTCTAAATAGTCTAGAGTTCTACACTGTCTCTGTGCTGATTGACAAGTTTCTGGTGCCTTTCTCTGCTAGTTCTATATTTATCTTGTGTTATTTATTCAAAATCTGTTTCTCCTACATTCAATCTAGAGGCCTGTTAAAGCCCGATTCTGTCTAACATTTTCAAAATGTATTGAGGGTGCATTATATCTTTTTCTTAGTAAACTGTTCATGCTGACCTTCTAAAGTAAAACTGTCTTAATGCCATTAAGTTCTTGTATACTAGAGACATCTAAAAGCTAACTAGTACATAGACAGTTCATCTTGAATTTAAGAAACATGAGAAAGCTTGTTGAAGCATTAATATAGTCTACAAACATCATTAAAGCATTAGCTACCTAGTCTACAAACATGTTAGCCTCTCCTAAACCCCCACCATGCATCGATTTGCATGTGAAAGAGAGCAAAAAGCCTGTAAACAAAAAAATGTTAGTTACCAATGTCCAAATGGAACAAGACAATTTTGTCTTGGGGAAGACTTAAAGATGAGCAATATTTTGGCAGGCCCCAATGAATGACCTCTTCCTTTATTTTGCGGGGGGAGGCAGCTAATGATGTTGATGTCTATGTCTTACGACTCGCCGATTCCTGTGAACTGTTCGTGACGAGTGAACTGTTGAATCTCTTTCAAGAACTTAATATTCGTGTGACGCTAAAATGTTGGGAAGGATGTGCATTTCTTTGGTTGAAGGCGTGCGCCCTCGACTCACCGTTTTTGAAAAAAGCGCAGGTCGAGCTTCATAGGCCTTTGGGTGTGGTGACAGACACGTGGGCGCGCCAGGTCAAGACAAACAGGGCTGAAAAGAGATTTTGTGAACAACTAGACAAGATAAATATAGGTGGAGCTATGACCAGAAAGTTTTCAACTTCAAGTGGAGGTGATTTGTGCGATGAGAGACACAGAAACAGGTCTCCGCAACCGGCAAGGTGTTTGCTACTGAAAGTAGCAGACCTGCACCAATAGTCGTGAGCGAGCATTGGTGTCTTTAGCGTCTGATTTAGCTATTAACGAAACATTATACATACATCCGGTTACTGAAAATGAAGTGGAACTAAGCGGCGACTGCGCATAAATGAGAGACAAATCAGGACTTTATACTAAGAACCAGTGCAAGTGTGTATTCACGTAGTTTTGCGCTGCTTGCGCAAGTGTGCGATGGAATTCTGTGTGGGAAAGACAACAATGAGGATGAGATCGGGATCAGCCTATGCCCATATAAGAGGGTGAATGTGCTCGATAACGCACAAACTACAAAAAGAACTGCGATGATCACAACACTGCTTATTTATGGTATTAGGCAAATGTTATGAGCGGTGTTGAGTTGGTGATGAACCTGAATGGTGTGCGTAATTGATTTTACGGTATTTTTATGCTGTTTGCCGTTGCTGACCGACATGGTCTTAATTTCTTTGTACCATTGAGACCATCCGAAAAATAGACCATTACGAGGTAGAATCTGTTACATTTATGTGGTTTTATGTAAGATGTATATTTGTAATATTGCTGTCATATCGTCGCTGAAGAAACTTTTGCTGCTATTCTTTGGATTTATAGTCTCTTTTGTTATATATTACTAAGTTCTCACATATAAATGAACTGAACTCAAAGCAACAATAATAATCATAATGGAGAGGGCGTGTTCGTTTCATGTCCTCCGTAAGCATTGCTTGCATGGTTTGATGCTTATTGTTGGTAATGGGAATGCATATAAGGTGACTAACTTAAATTGTTGGTTAAAATATAACTAGAAGAACAATATTAAGCAAGCAGCATAACATAAGTAAATGAGGGGGGAAGGGAGGAGAGAGAAACATGGATGATTGACTCCTGCTACAATATACTAGGTTAAGTAGCTTAAAGCTTGTTAGAGTTTAACAGGATGCATTTGCGATAAATGACTTTTTTCTTTCTTTCTTCTTTCCCTCTCATTATCTTAACTACCTGAACTAGAGATTGTGGTGAACTTTAAGAAACCTACTCATATGTGCTTCTCAATAAATGATGGATGGTTACACTTTTTACTTTACATAAAAGGAATGGGGAAGATTGCAGTTTATGAAGCTGTAAACTTAAATGTATAAATTCAGATTAATAGTTACAGAAACTGTGTGAGAACTGTGTATGTTTAGTATAGTGACAGTGTTATACTTTGCAAGTCAAATGAATAGTTTGCCATACATATTTTCAGACCTGTGAAGGGAAAAGAAAAAAGTAGCTTGAGCACTTACTGGGTGAAGCTTTAGTCCACATAAAAACTCTGATTTCCTGCTGAGATTACAAACAAGTCAATACAAAATTATACAGATAAATTAAAAGACATGCTTGAAGGAAATGTCTGACAGCTATGCTTAATGTCACACTTTAAAGCAGCAGAGGTCATAACCTCGAACAACTTAAAGAGATATATGTATATATTTCCGAAGCTTTTATTTAAGTTACAAAATTTAAATAAAAAAATAAAGAAATTGCAGACTAGATTTTATTTTTAACTAAAGGCTTTGTTTTTCTGTATTGACTCCTTGGATGTGCAGTAGCAAGCCCTGCCCAACACCCAGCACCAGGTGATGTTTTACTAAATTCATAAATAAACATCTAGATATTTTACTTGTCCGGATGGATATTTATCCAAGATTGTTAGCTTGTGGAAAGTAGATACTGTGGACTTACTAATTTAATAAAGAGACACAGGGCAAAGAAAATAACTAATGTTACATGACAGGACTTCAATTTACATGGAGTTTCTGGTGTTATACGTATGAGACATTAGATAGCTATGAAAAGGGTACAGACAATCCATCTGTGTGCATGTTTTAAAAACTGATATGCAGATAGGGTAACATTTTCTAAACAAAAAATACGTATTGGAGGGAAAAGAAACAAATAATTTAAGACAGATATTCTCAGAAATGCAGTCTATGGTTACTTGTAGCATGTACTTTATTTTTTCTAACAAATGTTTGACTTGTTTTGCAGATGCATTGTGGAAAGCTTTTGTCATAAGTGCGTGCTGGGGTCTAACTATGATGATAGCATGCTATTAGTCAAGTACGGCAGTTAAATGGCTGCTTTCTTTTCATTTGCCTCATCACCATCATCAGCCCCCTTTTTCCCACTTTTCTACATGGGGTCGGGGATCGTATTAACTGTCGCCAACTCTCTCGATTCAGTGCCACACTCCTGCCTTCTTCAACACTCATGCCTGACTGTCGCAGATCTTCTTTCACTCAATCCATCAACCTCTCTGCTGGACATCCTCGCTTCCTCTTACCTTCTTCCTGTCGGTCCCAAATCTTCCTCACCAGATTGTCTTCTGCTTTTCTACACGTGCCCAAACCACCGTAATCTGTTCTCTTTGATCTTTCCTGCAATTGGAGCTACTTTGGCTTCTGCTCTTATGTCCTCATTTCTTTGTCTGTCCCACAGTGTGCATCCTACCACCTTTCTCAGGCACTTCATTTCCATCACCTCTAGCTTCTTCAACTGTTCTGCCTTTACTGCCCAGGCTTCTGTACCATACAGTAGTACTGGTCGCACCACTGTCATACACCTTACTTGTCAGTTTCTTATGCATTCTTCTGTCATAGACTACACCTGATACTCTATGCCAGTTGGCTGCAGCCCCTCTGATTCTAGCTTTGACCTCTTCATTCAGACTACCCTTCTCCTCAACTACCCCTCCCAGATACCTGAAGCTGTTTACCTGTTCCACTATTTTCCCTTCTATCTCTATTCTCAGCTTTTCATTTGCCTATTAAAGTGAAATAACTATTATTCACATACCTTACAGGTGAACCTCATTATGAGAAACATTCCTGATTTTAAGATGTATCAAGTCATATTACTTGATCAGAACTTTTCAGAAGTTTAACTTAAATTTCAGCCATTATGTGAGCTTAATTCTCAACCTTCAAACACAAAAAGGTTGGACAAAGTCAAAACATAATGGAGGAACAATGGCCCAAAAACAGAGACATGGGGGATACAGGGGCAGCCCCCTTGCAAACATGAAAAATACTACATACAATATGAAATTTTACTGCCCCCTCAATGAATATCCATCTAGATGGTGAAGCAAATCTGCATGGTATGTCAATCATGTGTCGTTTGCATAAGACATCACAACCATTTGTCATGTCAATCACTCAGGCCACGGCCACTTTTGTGCAAACCTACCTTGGGGTTAATGCAGTAGAACATTGCCAAGGAGAATACAACAACAGGGAAATGCAAGAATATACTGTCAGCCGTAATGACATTATAAGCTGACTGCTCATATGCATAATTCATCAGTAAGAAGAGCTTCTTCAGTAACAATATATCTGGAGGTGGAAATTGTAACAGGATATTACATTCATTTTAGGATACAAATATATTAGATATTATTACGATGCCCATAGAGAGATGGCATGAAATGATTTACAGTACAGAGAACCAAATAATTTTACATGTCTACTGTAATGAGTATAATTAGAGTCCTACTCTGTAACAGTAACTGGTGCTCTATAGATATATAGTCCTACTCTGTGACAGTAACTGGTGCTCTATAGATATATAGTCCTACTCTGTAACAGTAAATGGTGCTCTATAGATATATAGTCCTACTCTGTAGCAGTAACTGGTGCTCTATAGATATATAGTCCTACTCTGTAACAGTAACTGGTGCTCTATAGATATATAGTCCTACTCTGTAACAGTAACTGGTGCCCTATAGATATATAGTCCTACTCTGTAACAGTAACTGGTGCTCTATAGATATATAGTCCTACTCTGTAACAGTAACTGGTGCTCTATAGATATATAGTCCTACTCTGTAACAGTAACTGGTGCTCTATAGATATATCAGAAGAATAATATGGGATTGAAGTGTGAGACTCATAAAACAACATGTATGCGATGGCTGAAAGGCAGTTACACTGTACTATTAATTTCATATTTTGAGTAGAAAAATGAACAGTAAAACTTATAACATCTATTAAAACACATGCAATAAAACATAGATGTTACAAAGAAAAGATGGGACATGTTGTTTTGTAAACTATAAAGATAAGGAAGCAAGATACATAATAATACACGGAGATGCATCTCTAAAACTTAAGTTTATCTAAATAGTTTCATCATATGTATATAAAACATACAATCCTACTTTTATTGCAGATTTGCTTAAGTTCTAATGCATTATAAATAGGTAATTAAGTAATAGTTTAACTTAGATAATATCTTGTAACAAATGGCCGTTGCTTATTTACTTGCTACTTCAACTATAGTTAGCTTTGATATGTAATTTTGAAAGTTAAGATTTTTAGAGGTTCCATTTCACAGCAAATCAGTTCTTAGACAGTTTCAACATTACCACCTCTTGTTGACATCACATAAGAGATGACAAACCTCCCTACATAGCAAACATCAGTAATAGAGAATAATAACATCTAACACACTGATGAGTCTATTTCAAAGGAAAGTAGAGTGTCATCTATAATATGCACCTGATTTTACAGTTCTAGGTACCTGATGCAACACATGGAGGTTACTTTCACAAATTTATAGACATATTTATTAAAATTCTCTAAATAGTTGTAACATCAATGTGTTTTATATATAGCATGTGGCAAGACATCAGTTTTATATTTTTCATGGATGTAACAACACTGTGTATTTCAGAGATACTCACATACTAAGTATATATTATATATACATTGCTTTGAGTGACTAGACTACACAGAAATAACACACATTTTAAGCTAATTGTATAATTATTTTAAAGAAGGAAAGAGACTGAAAAAAGGGAAGGAGGGGGGAGGGGAAGAAAGAGAAAAATTATATATTTTATTGCAATATTTGTGATCAAAATCTTAACCTGAAACATGAACAAATACTAAGTCTATGAGTGTCACTTTATGAGATATTCCTTTTCTTTGTTACATGGCAACCTTTAGATAAGTACATGTGTATATTTGTAAACATAAGTAAATATCAGAGATTAGAGGGGTCTCATTTGTGCTCATCAGAAAAATCCAAAAAGGAACAGATACATTTCATAATAAAAATGCCCAAGTGATGAATTAAAAGTTAAATAAGTTATTTACTTGCTTATATAAAGATTTTCTATTTGTAATCAAAATATTTGGATGTGCATTACTGAACTTTACACTAGACTGATTATAGAATTATTGGAGGCAGAATTCTGAATCGTGACACTTCCTGATGTAAATATACTGCAAACTCTATAAGTTAGAAATAATATATTTTCTCATGTTGTGACTTTACAGTAAACAAAGCTTATTTAGTCATAACTTTACTAAATAGCAGGTAAATTTCTTGATTACTTATTTTGTTTGATTAGAAGAGAAGGATAGTTTGGATAGTTTCACTATTAAAGCCAGGAGTACTAGACTCCATGGAGGGAAGGAGGGGTGAAAGAATTTTTTGTTTAAAGCTCAGTATAATCTATTGCTTTTTTATGGATATCTACACATTTTGTGAATACCAGTGTACTTAATATTACTAACATAAATAGATTTGAAATGATTAAGAGAAGTATATCATAGATAAGTGGTATAACAAAATCAATACATCTGAAAGTTAGAAGCATATTTATTGTCTATTTACTAATAGATATAGTATGGTGCAATTTAAAAGCATTTCGATTAATATAAAAGGTCTCAATAATGGTTGCAAGAGAAGTAATTTAAATAAGTTTCTAAATTTACATACGCCACAGGTTGTCTTCCTTCAAGAAACACATTTACTACAAGAAGTTATAAATAGGCTTAACACAAAACAATGTGTAGTTTTGAGTTGTTCTCAATATAAAAAGAAAAAGAGGGGGGTGGCCATATTATGGAAAAATACTTCACCTTTACCTAATATAATAAGTACGTATAAAGATGATAAAGGTATGTTCTGCTCATTAGTAATTGAAATTAATGGAAGTTTCTATACCCTTATAAATGTTTACTGGATTCCAGGTATTGGTGTAAAAATGGTTAAGCAACAACTAGAAAAGATAATACAACACTTGAAAGGTAGTATAATTATGACCAGATATTTTAACTGCATACTAAGAGATGAAGATTCTAATATCATAAAAAACGAAGAATACTACCTTCAGCAAAAGAATTTAAAATGTTTGTAGATTCAATTTTAGATTAAATATATTAATGAATTCTCAGACCCAGATTCTCTTTTTATACCTACTTTTCTCATAGCGATAGATCTCAGTCAAGAATAGATACAGCATATATTTCCAATAATTTAGAGTAAAGTAAAGGCAATTTCATGCCTACTTTCAGATCATAATACCATGACTTTTGACTACAACTGAATACCAATAAAAATCTATAAAAAGGATACCAGCATACATAACAAACTTAAAGGATTTTAAATATTTCTATAATGAGATTAAAACAATTTTAGAAATCAATTACAGAGAGGATGTGTCTGAAATGGTTACCTTCATTTGACTGAAAGCTCATTTGACTGACACTCATTTGACTGAGACCAAATGACTGAAACTTCATTTCACTGACACTTCATTTGACTAACAATTAGTACTGGCAATGTCTAGGACACTGTAAGGCAAGTAAAAGGAATATGTCCTTTTCCCCACTGTAGTGCAACCCTGGAGTTAGTATATATAGTTAGGGTGTGGGGGGCATAGCTCCCCACTTAGTTTCATGTTATATTCTCTGCTTTTGGTTTTATATTGTTCAGCAAAACCAAAGTAAGTGTGGGGCTGTGCCCCCACACCCCCAACTATATATACTAACTCCAGGGTTGAACTACAGTGGGGAAAAGGACATATTCCCTTTACTTACCTTACAGTGCTCTAGACACTGCCAGTACTAATTGTCAGTCAAATGAACTCTCGGTCAAATGAAGTGTCACTGCAATGAAGTTTCAGTCATTTGGTCCGACTAAAATGTTTGTCAGTCAAATGAGCTTTCAGTCAAATGAAGGTAACCCATCTGAAATATATGTATGGTATGCCTTAAAAGCTTATTTAAATAGAAGAATAAAAAACTGGTATGCCCTTAAGAAAAAGAAATGTGATAAGACCTGATAGAAATACAGGGAAAACTGATAAATTACAACAGAAAAGTCATAAAAGTCAAGATAAAATGTTGAAAGAAGTAGATGAGCTAAAAACAAGTATTTGGAGGTCTTAAATCATAAAACGATGATAAATGTAGAGAAGATCAAGTAAATTAACTGTACCATGAAGCCTAAATCTATGTATAAATTAGTTTCCAGGGCAAAATAAATCAATAAGTCCAATCATATTAAAGAAATATATTTGCTTGGACGTAAGAGAAATGTAACATATGTAGATGACTTTTTAAAGATGGGCTGAAATTAAAAGTCAAATTAAGATTGTATGTGCTGTTTTTATAAACAACGGATTTGACTGAGAAAGCATCTATGTATACAGTGTAAACAGATATGTTGTATGACCTACATGTTACTATATTGACTACAATGTATAACACTCACTTATGGTCATGTTGTAAAAATGGAAGTGATTGTACTTTATATAAATGTAAAATGAAAATAAAAATTATTGAAAAAAAAAAGTCAAATTAAGAAACTAAAACTGAGCAAAGCACCTGGTAATGATGGCATAATATTGGAATTATATAAATTACTTCCAAAACAAGTTCTACAATTACTTCCAAAAGAAGTTCTACACATTCTACATTAAGTCTTTATAACAGTTAAAGATCTAACAAAAGCACTGCCATCCTGGAAGTACACACTTATTTCCCCAATATTAAAGGCAAATAAAAATCCAGCAGAATGTTCCTCATATAGACTAATCACAGTTTTAAATATTGATTATAAAATATTCATGGCTATATATGCTGCTAGGTTACAGCAATTTCTATTTTTAGCTTCTCCACATATTTGGGTTTCTAATACCATGACGAAAATGGACCCCATTCCCAAGTCGAAGTATGATAAGAGTTCATGAAATTAGTATTGTTTCAATCTTTGATGTCAGCCAGAAGTGCTCTATGCAGCACACACAATGTGCCCAGTAATGACTCCTTCTGCAATTTGTATGGAGTGTATTGGTAACATATCTAAATACGCTTGCAGATTCTTTTTTATAAGACCCATTGCTCCTACTACCATGGGAACTGTCTGGGTATATTTCTTCCACATTGTTCTCATTTCTGCCTGCAAATCCTGATATTTTATGACTTTCTGCTTCTCTGTACACAAGACACTGTAGTCACTGGGTGTGGTGATTTCAATGATCAATGCTACTTTTGTCTTCTTTTCATGGACCAGTACATCCAGTTTTCTAGTAGCTATCATTTGAACTGTTGGTAATGGGCGATCCCATTTGATATAGACTTCAGAATTTTCTATGATGCTTTGTGGCTCATGTTTCCAGTGTTTTTCAGCCACTTCAATACCATAATGTTTGCACAGTCCCCAGTGCAACAGTCTTGCTACATTAGTATGTAATGTCTTTCGGTATACAGTCCTTCTGCCATTAGTATGTCACAACCAGCAACGAGGTGTGTGACTATTTCCAATTCTGTTTTACAAAAATTTCTACCATGTTGGATTAATGATGATCAAACAGAATTAAAAAATAAACAGGAATGCATATGACAATATTAAAAGAATATTATCCATCATAGATTTTGCAGATAAAAATAGATTATGCAGATAACAAAAACAAGGATTAGCCTTGTTAAGCTTAAATATAAATAGTGCTTTTGGCACTGAAAACTGGAATTACTTATTATTGGTACTAGAGGAATACAATTTATCAACTTGTTTTTCACAATTTATTAATTAATTTACTTTATGTTAAGTCTGTGGCCTTTATAAAAATAGTTTCTTACTTATTAAAGTCAATTCCAATTGCTAAGTGAACCAAACAGAGATGCCCACTTTCACTACTTCTATTTTCTCTAATTATGGAGCCTTTCATACATTTTATAAAATTGAGAATAGATGTTAAAGGAATACAGATAAACAATAAATTAAATTCCTAAATTCTACTATTTGTAGATGATAGTCTCTTGACATTAAATGATAATAAAAGTTATCTTAAATCAGAATTTAATACAGTAAAGATGTTTCAGAAAATATCTGGACTTACTTTCAATGAAAGCTAAACAAAAATTTTACTCATAAATGAAAATATTATTGATATGGAAGAGAGATTTTTTAAATATGTAGAGGATTACAGTACAATTACATATTTTGGAATAATTCTAAAAGAAACATTTAAAAAGACAACAGAGGAAAATTATAAAAAAATAACAGCACTTATTAATAAATGGAATAACTTTACTTTTACAATGGGGGAAAGGCTCACTTTAATAAAAATGTTTATACTTCCAAAACTTATATACTAATGCAATCCTTATTGTTACCTCCATCTAGAAAAAAATACATTAGAGAATTTAATACTTAATGTAAAAATAGTGGCCCAACTAAATGAAGCAGCAGAAACAGCATAAAACCTTCAAACTGAGTGCACAACCTTTTATTTAAATGCTTTTGTCTCTGGGACATGTCAGAACAAATGAATAACCAATGGTAAAAACATTCCATTTTTTATAAACCTTGCTATAAAATAATCAACACATTAATCAATCAACCATTTTACATGGAACAAGAGGAAAGTTCACATGCTATTTGTTTAAATGCAACCTTCTGTCTTTCAAAAAAACACTTTATGTTAATACTTTTGTTTAAACCTGGCTTTTTGTCAGCATTCAGTTCTATTTGCCGAAAGGTCTCTCTTTGTTCTATATAATTTTTATGATCTCCACCTCTTAAATCAATATGAATTTGTTCTATATCAGAAAAAAAGAAACTTTTTGTGGCTAACACATTCTATACAATGCTTATACAAAGCATTATTACTATCACATTTGTAATAGCATACTGATGTTCTCTAATTCTTTCCTGCAAAGTTTTTTTATTTTTTATTTATTTTATTTTACATTTGTTGACCGGGATAGTCCGACTGGATGCATGTCCATTTTCAGCGGAGGCCCGGGGAGAAAAGCTCCAAGGGTAAGCAGATACAGCATTACATAATACCAGCATTACATATTGCAAACAGACAATTTACAGAGATTACATAAGTAAGCAAGTTAGTTCCACAGGTTACAGTTAATCCTGAGCACAAGTCAGGATTAAATTAAATTACACAGTAAACTGGTTAACAGATTTTTACACATTCTAGAGAGAGTTAGCCAGGCTTGATACATTGACATAGCCAGTTAAGTGACAAATGTTGTTTGAGTCTAGTTTTAAATTGACCTAAGGTGGAAAGTAAGGTAATATCAGCTGGAAGAGAGTTCCAGGATCTACTTACAGAGTTTGCAAAGAGGGAATCACCGGCTTTGTTATTAATTTTGCTAGTTTGAATTAGTAGTTTGTTAGAGGATCGAAGCGGTCTAGGATTGTTATAGGGGGTGATAATATTTTTAAGTGCAGGAGTATTGTCGGGATTATAGAGGATTTTATAGGCCATAATCAGTTGGTTATACTGGATTAGGCTGGGTAGTTCAAGCCACCAAAGCTGATTTAAATTGATGCAATGATGTGTCCTAAAAGGCAAACCTGGCAATGTGGTTGTAGCAAATTGAGAGTTTATTAAGGACAGTCTTGTTTAAATTCGAGAGTAGAGGGGATGCATACAGAAGGGTTGAAAGAAGGTGAGAGCGAGCTATGGCAATTTTAGCTGGAGGGGTTAGGAAGGCTTTTATTCTGTAAAGTGACCCTAGTTTTTTATTGATGGTTTTGATAGTCTGGTTAACATGTAGGTCAAATTTTAGATTATTGTCTATGATGACACCTAATAGTTTTGTAGATGGGTCAGGGGAGATTATTGTGCCATCATTTGATTTTATGGTAAAGGTGAAAGCGGTAGACCTACGTGTTGGTGAAAATAACAGCATTTTAGTTTTTTTGGGCTTTAGGATCAGACGATGTTCAGAAAGCCAGTTTTCTATTGTATTAAAGGTGGTCTGGGTAGCTGACCATAACTCTACTGGAGATGTGGCTGAGCAAATCAGAGTAGAGTCATCAGCATATTGGATACAGCTGACTTTTGGGATGACAGTATAAAGGTCGTTAATGAAGATGGAGAACAGCAAAGGCTCTAGTATAGAGCCTTGTGGTACTCCAAGGGTGTTAGGTAGGAGGTTAGAGAGTTTGTTCTGCCAGAGGACAGCCTGCTGTCGACCATTCAGGTAGGAATGAAAACACTGGAGGGCTCCAGTATCTAGACAGAATGTTTGCAGGGTGTGGATTAAAAGTTGGTGATCAACCATATTGAATGCCTTGGAAAGATCCAAAAAGAGGGCTGAGGATATATAATTATTGTTGAGATTATGGTTTATGGTGTTAGTAATGGCTAGGAGGGCTGAAGTAGTGCTGTGATGAGGACGGAAGCCATGCTGAGTGTCTGCCATAAGGCGATTTTGGATTAGGTGGTGCATGAGATTGTCTATGAATACATTTTTCCATAATCTTTGCAAGTGGAGAGAGTATAGCTATTGGCCTATAATTGGAGAATTCAGTAGAGCTGCCTCCTTTGTGAAGTGGGATAACATAGGATATTTTCCAGATGGTGGGAATTTTAGCTTCTACTATGGTTTGATTGATTAGTATTGAGACAGGGTAAGCAATAGCATCAGCTGATTTTTGTAGGTACTCGGCAGGGAGTTGATCAGCAGAAAGTGTAGTGGGTTTTAATTTTTTGATCAAGGTATGGATAAGTGAAGTGGTGACTGGTTGGAAGCTTAACGCGAGTAGGTTTCTAGGGGTGCTACTTTCAGGACCAAGGGAGCTAGGAGGTAGTTGGCTAGCTAGGGCTTGAATTGTCTCAGTAAAGAATTGGTTAAAACTATTAGAAACATCTTCAGGGGTTTTATCAATAGTAGCAGCAGGGATTGGGGTTGAAGTTTGTCCAGGACGTAGAAGATTATTTAAACCTGCCCAAAACTTCTGAGGGTTACTTTGATTTACTGTCTGTAAATTACGGTAGTATTGTTTTTTTGTCTTGTAAAATTGATTTTTTGGTTTTGTTCCTGGATTGCCTGTATTTAATGTGATCTTGAGGGTCTTTAGAAGAACGCCATAAAGCACATGCTTTGTTTCTAAGGGTAATTTTGAGTTTAGACTCTATAGAAAGCCATGGTGCAGTTTTTGCCTTGACTCTCTTTGAACGAACAGGTGCATGCAAATCAAGGATCTCAAGGATTTTGTTGTTAAAGTATGCTACTGCTTCCTCTAAGGGGAGATGTTTTAGAATAGACCAATTACATGAGTTTAGTTCTTGTTGGAATTTGGCAGGGTCAAAGTTTTTATTGTTTCTAACCTTTCTGAGTAAGGGTTGTTGGGAATTAATGGTTTTGTGCTTAATTACATATGTGAGAAGGTGATCGCTTAGGCCATTAAGGAGGGTACCAGAGGTGTACAGTTGGGGGTGACTGTTTATGAGTACCCAGTCAAGTATACTTTCTTTTTGGTTGGATTTACCTATCTTGGTAGGGGTGGATATGATTTGTGTAAATGCATGCAGGTTAATATGGGGGGTTGGGGATTCAGAGGAACAGGTGCCCCAGTCTTTGTTAAAGTCTCCAAGTAGTAGGGTTTCTTGGGGGTAGTGACATGATAGCCAGTGCAGGATATCTTCAAATGTAGATATATTGTTACCTGGGGGAATGTACATACAGATGATATTAATGCATTTATTTTTATTAAGTTGCAATTTGGTGGCAAGAATCTCTGAGTTATTAATCTGAGGAGGTTGTATTACATCTATGGTGACATTCAACTCAGATTTATAGAGTACAGCTACCCCCCCTTCCTCGAAGCACGATCCAGCCTGTGTATGTTGTACCCAGGTGGTAACACTTCATTGTCTTTAGTGTTAGGTTTTAACCAGGTTTCAGATAAACAGAGAATCTCAGGAGTGGACATCCAGAAGTGCATGCAATTCATGTACCTTCTTATTAATGCTTCTAATATTGAGATGACAGACTAGGAGAGAGTTAGTTGGCCTATTAATTGTAGGTTTGTAGCTTAGATTGCAAGTAGAGGGGGTATGTGTATCTGAAGTGAGTGGGCCAGGGTTGGGGTGAATATCACCACCAAGTATTAGGTTGAGTCTATACTTGGTGATGAACTTCAGGAATTTGTTTATTAGTTTGTGGTAGTGTTTGGATCTAGAGCTAATGTGCCTGGGTTTGAGATGTTGATAGACTGCACAAGATGTTGGATAGGATCTGGTACTGTAAGTATGGTTGAAGGTGGAAGGATTTACAGCTGGGGTGATAGTATGGCCTTTTGGGACCTGAAATCCCATGAGAAACTGGTTTTTATACAAGGTAAGGAGGTATGGTGTGAACAAGAGGGGTAGTAAAGAGGAGTATATCATTATCTGTGATTCAGCTAGTGAGTTAAGGAACTGTTTTACCTGGTGATGCAACACAAGAAGATTGAGTGGTGAGGTAAAGGTACTGGAATGGGGATGGGAGAATGCCAGATGAAAGCCAATAGGTGCTATTAAAATGTAGGTAGTAGAATGGGGGTGGGTGGAATTATACCAGATGAAAGCAGATAGGATCTAGAAAGTGGGGGAGTGGCTATAGTACTATAAATTTAGAGGTACTGAGGGTGGGAGGGAATTGGGGATAGGGAGGGGAGTGAAGAGAGCCCGAGGGTAGCGAGGGTGAACGTAGTGGGGCTATTGCAGTTTACAAGGTTTTCTAAGGTGTCCTAAAGCTATAAGGTAAGTATTACAGCTCTTAATGTAAGAGTCAAATTTACTTCAGTTACAGGGGAAGGAGGCAACCACTCAAGTAGAAACAAAGAGCCCTATGGCTGACCAATATGGTGACCTGCTTAATTACAAAGCACTGTAAGTGAAAGCTTAACAAATGCTTTTTGTGTGTGCAACCTACTCTATTTAAATGTTGAGAGAAACTGATTGCAGTCCTGTAGACACCGTTTTGTAGGGAATTGCAGAGTTCAACTAGGAAAAAAGAAAAGCAGAGATTCTAGGGTAAGCATGAAGGCAACAACAGGCAGTTATTATATAATAATGCATTCAGAAAGGTTTGGTGGGGGGTAAAGTAGCATACTTCAGAATGAACTAAGATTTATAGCTAAGAAACCTAAGCAAGAGAGCAATGCAGTAAATAAACACTTGCCAGATTTTAAAGATATACCAGAAAAACTAAATCAATTATTCATAATTGTACAACTGGAAAATTGCCAGTAAAAGCTCTTCAGGTATAGCTAGCCCACGTTATTCAAGTCATAAAAGCACTTCTTCAATGTGTGTGTGCAATTTAAACATTAAAAAACACATGCAACAAGGAGGAGCTCTGATTATACACTTTCTCTAGGTACAGGTTCAGTTTAAACACAAATATTACCACAGAAGTTCAGTAAAGTCACTAGCTACTTATAGAGCCTCCTCCCAACAAATTCCAACACATGTGAAAGATGCAACCATATAGCCATACTGGAGGCTAAGCTCTCTCAACTCAGTACTGGTGTAACCAGTCAGGAGGAGAAGGAAACCACACTCACTACAATTCTAGTCTCACATAGACCTACCACGACAGCAAACCAAACACATAAACACACAAAAACATACTCGGAGGCTCTAAATAAAAATCTGCCTAAGCAGCAGAGACCTCCAAAGCAGACACCCAAGCAACCGCTACCCCAAAACAAAACATGTGCAACACATAGCTCACAAAGCCAGTGTGCCAAACAGTCACAGCCCTTAAGGCTAAACAACACACCTGATACACTTGTAATAGGTGACTCTATCGTCAGGCACACTGACGTCCCGCTCACCAGGCTGAACAAGGAGAAGTTCACGGTGAGCTGCCTGTCGGGCACTAGGATCCGCCACATAACACAAGCAGTCAGGTCACTCCAAGGCAAGTACAAATATGACTCAGTCATTGTCCATGCTGGTGTGAATGAGCTGAGACGTACCTCCCTGGACTACATGAAAAGAGACATAAAGGAGCTCTCTGAGCATGTAGCCCAGGCCGGTATGACCCTGACCTTGAGTAGCATCTTACCCTCACCAAGAATGATGCCACAATATGAAGACAAGATGATCAATTTCAACAATTGGCTTAAGTATTGGTGTCATTCAAAGGGGATCCAATGCCTGTCAGCTTGGGATGACATGCTCGACAAGCCACGATGCTTTGCTAGGGACAGCTTGCACCTATCACCCCTGGGCTTTCGGATATTGGCAAAGGCTCTTGCTACCCCCATTGTCTTTTGAGCCTTGCCTAAAAAAGGCACTAACCCACCTCCATAGGTATCACAAGGGATACGAAACTAACAGTAATGCTACTCAACGCCAGAAGTCTAAACCTCAAGATGCATGCACTCAAAACTCTCCTTAGCATGGAGAACATCGATATCTGTGCAGTAACAGAAACCTGGTTCAAGGCTCCTGAGAGCACCCCAGCACTACCAGGTTATACCTCATACCATGCCTTTCGGCCCCAAAACTTGGACCGAACCACAAAAGGAGGGGGAGTATCAATATTCGTCAAAGATACCCACACCTCCAGGTTGGTGGCACAGCACGAAGCATCAGAGACAGACTATCCATGTGCAACTAACAGTGGGTAAAACTGACTTCCAGTTTATAGCCTGCTACAGACCACCCTCCCAAACCCAGGAACCCCACTCAGCCTTCCTGAGAACACTGGAAAATATGAAGGTCTCTCCAAACACAATTATATTGGGCGACTTCAACTACCCAAACATAGACTGGGAGCATTACTCTAGCTCCAACACCCCAGCCCAAAGGTTCCTAGAATTTATAAACTCAAATGCTATGGAACAACTTGTTACCACTCCCACAAGAGGGGAAAACATACTGGACCTGATCATCACCAACATGGGGACTCTATGCTCCAGACCAGAAGTGTATCCCTCATTGGGAAGATCAGACCATAAACTAATCTCACTGGATATTCACATCCCGACACCACCCCCTGCCCTGAAAACCACAGTGAAAAACTTCTCTAATGCAAATTTCACACTCCTCAAAACCGAGGTGGAATCCTTCAAAGCCCCCGGGCCTGTGGAAAATACGGCCCAGACCGCAGAATCCTTTATAAACGCATTCTATGAACACCTTCAGGAATGCACGGATCATGCAATCCCAAATAAAACCAAGACCCAGTCCTCCAAAGGCAGGCGTCCTGTCTGGTGGACCCCAGCCATAAACAAATTATACAATAGAAGGAGGAAGCTACTACATGACAGAGCAAAATCCCAAAAAGGGAAGGCATCTCTGATCAGTATTAGCAAAAAACCACGGGCACTCATAAAATCGTCTAAGGCCAGCTTTGAGAGAAAAATTGCACAGAACACTAAGGATAATCACAAGGCTTTCTTTAGTTATGTTAGGAACCTGGGTGGGAATTCCCAGATATGCTCAGAGTTAGTCCAAAATGACAAAAAATACATCGAACCCACAAACATTGCCAACATCCTAGCTGACAGGTTCAGTGCAAACTTCTCCCCCCCCCCACCAAAAGGGCAAATATCTATCCCAGCAGAGTGCTGCCCCCCTGACATCTCAGATGCCCAGGTAAGAGCTGCCCTCTCCAAAGCAAAAAGCACAGCATCAATGGGACCAGACGGTGTCCCGGGCTGCGTCCTACATGAACTCCAAGAAGAGCTAAACCCAAACATAAAACTACTGTTCAGTCTCAGCCTTACTACAGGATATGTACCCAAAGAGTGGCGTACAGCAACAGTGGTCCCTCTCCACAAAGGTGATGCCTCAACGGATCCTGGAAACTATCACCCCATAAGCCTGACTAGCTTGGTCTGCAAAGCTATGGAAAGGATCATCATGGACCTCATAAATAAAGATATTGGGGACCTACAGACACTGGATCCTACCCAGTTTGGCTTTGTTAAGGGCAGATCCTGCCTCTTAAACCTAGTTGATTTCTTTGAAACAGTCACTAAGGCCATTGATGAGGGGAAAGTGGTCCACACAGCCTACCTGGACCTCGCAAAAGACTTCGATACAATACCCCACTCAGGCATTATAGATAAGCTCACCAGCTTAAATATAAACCCCTATGTCACTAGATGGGTTGCAAACTGGCTCAAGGACAGAACCCACATAGTTAGAATTGCTGGAGCCATGTCAGACTCCAAACCAGTTACAAGTGGCATCCCACAAGGCTCAGTCCTGGGACCTCTCTTGTTCGGTATATATTTCTCGGAGGTACAGGCCAACACAGAAGGACTGTGGCTGACCAAGTTTGCAGATGACTGCAAACTGGGCACCTTAATCAACACTCCAGCCGACACAAGCATCCTCCAAAAGGGCACCATTGCTGTTAAATGCTTGCCTTTCATTTCGTAAGTTAAAACCAGAAGTGCTAGGACCTCCATTTGTAATGTTGGTCCTATCTCTTTATTCACACCCCTTGGTATTCGCTGCTTCTGACTGGCCAGTTTGTCTTTCGATCACTTTATTCACTTTATTGGTATTTAAAGTGAATTTGCTTTCAGTATTGGAGACAACATCAGTATAAGCAGTCTTGGCACCTATAGCTATACCTCTAGTTTGATTGACTATCTTTCCTTGGAAATAAAGATAATTATTTTCAGCACCAGTTAAATAAAAATAGAACATAAGTTAATTTCTTTGGCCTCAATAGTTTTAGATAGTATTAAAATGCCCTAAAGCACACTATGCCTGTGTCATGAGATATAACTATAAAAACATTTATACTGAGATTATTTACGTCTTTTTAAACATGAGCATAGCATTTTAACACAAATAACAGAGCTAAATTAACATAAATTGGATAATTATTACATAGAGAAATAACAGCCAATAACAATTAATGTATTTATAGCATGATGGCTGCAGGGAAAATATATAACGTGGGTGTTTTTGAGTTTAGTAATAATTTGCAGACAGACAAGTAGACTACAGCTTAAAAATGATAAGAGAGATATGAAAGGAGAAGTTATGGAAATGAGCGGGAAGATAAATGGACAGAGAGGAAATTGAAGTTATTGGTGGGGTGTGAGAAGCAGGAAATATAAGATGTTAGGAATAAGTGCAGTAGGAGGAGGTGAGATAAGGTACAAAATGATTGTGAAGCAAAGTGCTTGTAAGAGTTGTAGAAAAGTAATCTGTGTAAAGCAAACCAGGTGAGCGGGAAGAACACAGCCATCTTTGACATAGGTGCTGTTTAAGCAAAGTTTTGAAGCTATTTATGTTTTCTATCTGTTTTAACTGTGTGGGGATTTCATTCCAGAGTTTTAACATAAAATGAGAGTAGAGAGTGTCTCCATGAGTGTTGAATGTCTTACTGTTACATACTAAAAATTTATTGCTACAGTGAAGATCTCTAGTGGATGAATAATACAGTAGAGTACTTTGTAACACTGGGCATTTGTCTGAAAAGTATACTAGGCTGTGGGCAATGATTAGCTGCTAATATATTAACTGGAGTGCAAGTTCAAGACAGTTTAATTGTTTTAATACAAAGCAGTGGTGTGTTTTATAAGGTTGGTTGACTGTAAATTTAGCTATTTTGTAGTAGTAGGAGGCTAGTTTAGTTTTATACAAAGTGTTGAGATTTGTAAGAATAGGAGAAGTATATAACAGAGAAGGAAGGAGGTGTATTGCTTCTAAGGTAATCCTTACTTGATGAGGGAGGTGAACAAAATATTTATTGATGAGAAGGATAATAGTCAAAACAGTATTTATATGAGTATCTAAGAAAATTGCTTTTTTGGTATTGGTATGTATTTATCTGTGTGTGTGTGTGTGTGTGTGTGTGTGTGTGTGTGTGTGTGTGTGTTTGTGTATATATATATATATATATATATATATATATATATAAATATATATATATATATAGGCTTACTATCAAAATTTTAGATGGCAGTCACTCGAACTGGGATGGTTGAAAGGCTGTTTTCCAGGTCACATAACACCGAACCGAATATTTTCAAGTCCACAACAGCGAATGCACACTAATGAAGTTAAGATCTGCATGAAGATTGCACTATAGTGGGGAATGGGAACTGTACCCTTTTCATCACTGTAGTGTAATCTCAGAGTTTATGTGTATATATATATATATATATATATATATATATATTATATATATATATATATATATATATATATATATATATATATATATATATATATATATATATATATATATATATATATATATATATATATACATATATATATATGTACATATATATATATATATATGTATATTTTATATATATATATATATATATATATATATATATATATATATATAGATTCATTTCATAATTTCGAAATACTGAAATATCGAATTTCAGTATCTCGAGACCATGAAACCGAATCCACAACACACCGAAACAACAAAACCCCAAACCCAAAACTGCAAAATTCAAAACACCGAACAAACCGCACACACTACACCATACATACACCACAACACCCACATCACAACAAAAACAAGCAAAACTACACACATACACAACTCATACACACATAATAAAGGGACGCAAGACCCCCTGTGCCCCCACACCCCCCTACTTATATATACTAATTCCGAGATTGCACAAACAGTAAACAAAAGCAAACTCACACACGCACATTCTCCAGTCCCTCACACACACATCAAACATATCAGCACACTCACATACACTCTAACTCCCACTCAAAACCCTTACAAAACACTCACTTACCTGACATAACACCTAGATCCACACATGGCACCGCGCACCATCAACACACAATCCCGGACATTACGTAGTGTAAGGCCATATCTCGAATTCGCGATTATGAACTTTCACTATTGTAAACATTCGGCTTTATAGTCTCGAGATACTGAAATTCGCCATTTCAGTATTTCGAGGTTATAAAGTGCTCCTATATATATATATATATATATATATATATATATATATATACACACACACAAAGTAGCAAGGGTTGTGGGGGGGTGCAGGGGGGCTTGGTCCCCCTCAAAATGATCGATGTGTCGACATTAAAGTTTTCATTATTTTGCTTAGCCGATGTTTTCACTTTCACTTTTTTTTTTTGAGTAAGTCATTGCTCGACCGACTGAGTTTCAGATCAGGGATGGATAAAGGTGTGGGTAAGCAGGAGTGCATCTGGAGTGCATATGGAAAAAAGTGAGTTGAGAATGTCTGTAAAGAAAGTTTTAAGTCTTTGGAATGGGCTGCAGCAGGAAATGACAGAGGATAACAACTGGAAGAGGGTTTTTAATGTGTATGTCTTTAAGAGGTGGGCAATATGTACTAAGTCACAAAAGGAGTTAAGCGAGAATAAATGTAATGGTCCAGAGGATAGCTGGGGAGTGAATTGTGAAGAGCTAAGCAATCACAGTAGCAGGAGACAGTCTATGCAAGCAACTTTATCATAATTAATGGCAAAGAGACCCATTTAAAATCATGTACATGGCTATGCATGGACTAAAACTATTTGGTTAGTTATTAGTTGGGGACATGCAAACTCATTACTAGTCCACACTAAATTAGCTAACAATATATAAACTATTAAGGAGGTGGGGGCAGTCACGGACATTTCCTTAGCCTAAACTGATGCTGTTATTTTTACAAACAATTAGGTAGTATGAATTTGGTTATTAGTCCAAATAGCTTAACAAAATGATTGGACAGTTTTCCAATATACTGATACCAGTATAAATTCATATAATACATTATTCCAGTATGATCTGATTTCTTATTTATGTCTATAACATATCAACGTATTTTATTAACTTTTTTCTTAATTCTGTTAGGTGTATAAATAGCTCTAAGTATACCTTTTCAAGTAAACACATTTTCCAAAATGGAAATTATATTTTTGAAACAAATTTTAGAATGAATTTTCTGTACTGAATTACAAAAATAGTCTTAAAATACTTTTGTATTATTTTAAAATGTATATAAAGCATATAGACTTGTCTTACTCACCATATTATGTTATATACATTGTTAATTAATACGTTAGAATAATATAATAGGTCTCAATCATTAAATCCATGCATTTTTGTATAATGTCATTTCTTGTACTCTGAAAATTCTACTATTCTGCATCTTCTGGTAAATATTCTATTTTTTTCTTCAGATGTTATATTTTATTGTAAGTATTTTCAATGCAGTTAAACCATCCTAAGACCTTCTTATCTCTCAATTGTCATTATATTTTTACTTGTAGCTTATATTGTTCTTTAAATAGACCAGAATGCAAGGAAGGAAAATAGCTCTTCTCAAGTTTATTATTTTTTTTAATTATTTCAGTATATTATGGCTGTATCTTGGGTAAAGAAGATAGCTTAAACTGCAAAATAATTTGGGAATGCAAGCCATGTTTATTGTTTACTGTTAATGATGTTTACATTTTGTTCTATGCTTTAAACTGTTTATGATTAGATAATTTATGATTACAGCTTTGGGAGCACAATAAATGGTCCAAAATTACTACTTCTTCTTTCGGCTTCTCCCACCAGGGGTCACTACAGTGAAACAACGGTCAGCAGAATGAATGGCAGTGGAGTTTTACAGTGTTGAGTTGCCAGGCCAGCACCCAACCTTATACAGAAGGCACACCCATGCACACACTCACACCTAAGGCCAATTTAGTGTGTCCAATTCACCTGCAGCATGTCTTTGGGATGTGGGAGGAAACCAGAGCACCCAGAGGAAACCCATGGAACCACAGGGAGGACATGTAGACTCCACAGAGAAAGCACCTCAGCCAAGAATCGAATCGGAGAACCTCTTGCTGTGAGGTGGCAATGCTAATTGCTGTACCACCATGGCCGCCCAATAAATGGTCGAAAACTGATCTGGCAAAATAAGATTCATCAAATAAACTGATCTGGCAAAATAAGATTCACCAAATCTGCTTTGGAAATCAACATAACTGAAAGCCCTTTGGCTCTCAGGTGCTATTGCCTTAGAGAAGAGTGTAATTAGTTACGTAGCCTGTTTACAGATGAAGGTCTGGAAATTTCCAACAAGCATTTAATAATTAGTAATTTGATGAATGTTATTTTGAGCTTGTGTTGGCTGGCAGATATGTTTATTTGCATTTGTTAACCAGGGTAGAGTGCTGATCTCAAATGCCCAAATTTTAGTCTCAACCCGGAGAAAAAGAAATGAAGAAAAATAGTGTAGCTGTAACGTGAGCACGATCAGATCTTAGAACTGAAGCCAACATGTAGCATAGCTGTAAAGTGAGCACGATCAGATCTTAGAACTGAAGCCAACATGTAGCGTAGCTGTAAAGTGAGCACAATCAGATCTTAGAACTGAAGCCAACATGTAGCGTAGCTGTAAAGTGAGCACGATCAGATCTTAGAACTGAAGCCAACATGTAGCGTAGCTGTAAAGTGAGCACGATCAGATCTTAGAACTGAAGCCAACATGTAGCGTAGCTGTAAAGTGAGCACGATCAGATCTTAGAACTGAAGCCAACATGTAGCGTAGCTGTAAAGTGAGCACGATCAGATCTTAGAACTGAAGCCAACATGTAGCTGAGCACAATGAGATCTTAGAACTGAAGCCAACATGTAGCGTAGCTGTAAAGTGAGCACGATCAGATCTTAGAACTGAAGCCAACATGTAGCGTAGCTGTAAAGTGTGATCAGATCTTAGAACTGGAGCCAACAAAGTGAGCACGATCAGATCTTAGAACTGAAGCCAACATGTAGCGTAGCTGTAAAGTGAGCACGATCAGATCTTAGAACTGAAGCCAACATGTGCATATAATGTACAAAGCAATTTTATACAATATGTTATAAGGTACACAATTCAATCAAAGCAAGTACTATAAGAATACAGATGTATAAGTTTACAAATCTGAGAAATTCAGCTTTGGTTAAGAAAGAGAGGATGACAACTGGTGTGGGTAATATTTAATAGGCTGTAGCAGATATTTGTAAGCATGAGGTTTAATGACATTAAATTATGTGTCCAGAGAAATGGCAGTGGCACCTATCAAGATGCTGAAGTTAGGCTTTCCATTCTGCTCAGTATTGTAGTATGAAAATGTGTCTTTGAGGAGTGGAGAGAAAGGTTACCAAAGTTTGGGGCCTACTATAGAGAAGCATTGGTCTGTACAATGGTGTTTTTTTAGGAGTTTGTAATGCAGGTAGACAATGGATCTGATTTCTGAGGTTGTTCAATGGGGTTTGTCTTAATTAATTTAGAAACCAGTGGTGTGGCTGTTTGGTTACAGAATCCGAATAGTTGCAAGCTCACTAGGAGGCCCATTCTTTGTTTTAGTGCGAGCCATTTTGTTTTTTTACAGCTGTGATGTTTCTGTTTTGGAGATGCAGTGATGAACCTACATATTTTATTGGTCATTTTTTGAATTTATTGGAGTTTCTCTGACAGGCAGAAGCTACTAAGGAGGCAGCATTTCAAGATGCCTTTGCTTACTGATGTTCTAGAGACAGTTGAGAGAAATGTGGATATTTTGAAAGTACAACTAATCTTTTTTCTTGTGTTATATAGGTGAAGACTATAATTGAGAGATATCATACCACAAAGTTAAGTACTTAAATGACTGAGCTTTTCCTGTGATAGTACTGTTGTGATCAATGATTTCTAGTTGGGAAGGAGTTTTGTTGAGCTTATGTTTAGCACCAAAGAGCACAGTTTTAATTTTGGCTGAATTGAGTTGCAAATTTGTGTTATTAATCCAGTGAAATAGAGAGAGCTGAGCACATCTGAATAATTTAAAGAATGAAAGGTGGTTCTGGATGTGCCATTTTATGTTTTTATGTGATATTTTTATTCAGTTCTCCAGTTTGGCTGGTTACTTAGGTTTTTGTTGGTAATTAGAGAGAAAGTCATACTCCAGTTGTCTTTGCAGGATTGGAAGGGTTTGGTTTGACAGACAAAAAACCAAGACTTTATCATAAAGTATTACGGGGAAGTGTGGTAGATCATATGGCAGTTTATTGATGTAGATGAAGAATAGGAGGGGGGGGTGTATGGATCTTTGGGGTGAGAATGAAGAGCAACATTTGATAATTTAGTGAAGGTTTGAAAGGGAGGTTTGTTACCATGGTAATGCATCCAGACTAATTTTCAGGAAGGTGATGTAGTAAAATGTTGTGCTCCACTAAACTGAGTGCTTTGGTAAGGTTAACAAAAGTTCCATCAAGTCAGATGCCCTTTGTCGATATCTAGGAGAATATCATTTGTGAGAGTCCATAAGGCAGTTAATGTACTTCAGGCCAGGCCAGAAACCATGCTGTTTGGATGAGAGGAGATTGTACTGAAACACTGCATGAACTGTGAGGAAATGTTGTCAACAATTTTTGAAAGGGTTGGGAGACTGGACAATGGGTATTTATAAGAGGTTTTGAAGGGGATATAATGTTTGGGAAATGGGGTACTATTGAAGCTCGTGATTTTCATTACTGAGATTGCACTGAACATTTAAGCAAATTTTCATTAACATGCATCTGGGTCTTAATGGTTTTTTAAATATCTCCAAGTCTTTGGGTTTCTAACACCATGATGGGAATGGAGCCCATTCCTAAGTCAAAGTATGATTAAACGCGCATGTTCTTTTACTTCTTGCACTTCAATTAGCTTAATTGCCTAGCACTTTAACAGGCCTTTATAGCATTTATTGTACCACACTTAGGTGCTATCAGCACTAACTGTTCCTACGGCTCTATATCAGCATTTCGAAAATGTAATAGGTCGAATCACTAAATGTCGAACTGAAATGATCGACCTATTACATTTTCGAATGCCGATAAAAAAAAAAAAACACACCCAAAAAAAAAACTAAAGGGTGCAGGCAGGGGTGCAAGGCCCCCTGCACTCCCCCATGAGGGGGGCTGTGCCCCCCACACCCCCACTACTTAAATATACCAACTCCGAGACTGCACTACATTGAAGTAAATGGAAATCTCCCCTTACGGAGATTTCTGTTTACGCATTCGATGTTCTGCACTTTCGGCATTCTCGACGTAACAATATCGTATTCGATATTGTCAGCATTTGAAATGCTGATAAAGACCTGTTACTACGCAGTAACAGCACCAGTACTTTTTAGTTATGGCCACCCCTCCTGGTATGATTGTAGGGCAATTTCCTGTGCTTTCTCCTGCTAACCTGGTGCACTTGGGCATTCTAAGACAGTGTGGCAACTGTCTAATGTACACAGACAACCCTCTCCTCTTATCTCCCAACACTCATACATGTGAGAGATGCACTTATATCACCAAACTGGAAGCAGTGGACGCTCCAACCAAGACCGGACTAGCTGGTCAAGAGGAGATGCTCAACACCTACAACTCACTACATAGAACACACAGCCCTCCAAAACACCAACCGTCACAACCTACACATAGAAACACAAACCATACACCCACCTTTACAGAGGCTTTCAATAAAAATTTACCCAAACAACAGAGACCCCCGAGACAGAAACACACTCGACCACCACAACACAGCACCAACCCCAGAACACATAGCTCACCACCACAGTGTACCCTTCAACCTAAGCCCTTAAGGCAAAACACTTTGCCCAATGTACTAATCATAGGAGACTCAACTGTGAGGCACACTGATGTCCCACTCACTAGGTTGAACAAGGAGAATGTGACAGTCAGTTGTCTATCAGGTGCCAGGATCTGCCACATAACACATGCAATCAGGTCACTCCACAACAAGTACAAATATGACTCAGTCATTGTTCATGTGGGTGTGAATGACCCGAGACGTACCTCCCTGGACTACATGAAAAGAGATGCGATGGAACTCTTGGATTATTTGGCCCTGGCAGGTATGACACCTAGCCCTGAGTAGTATTCCACCATCACCCAGTACAAGCAGAAAATGATTCACTTCAACAATTGGCTAAGTTTCTGGTGTCATTCTAAGGAAATTCAGTATCTGTATACCTGGGGTGACATGATCAACAGACCTCGATGCTTTGCCAGAGACAGCCTGCATCTGCCACCCCTGGGATTCCAGGTACTGGCTAAGGCTCTTGCCACCCCTATAGTGCTTTTTTAGGCAATGTTCAAAAGACCGAAATTCCATCGTAACAGCTACAAACAAATGCAATCTGAGGGTTATGCTGCTCAATGCTAGAAGTCTAAATCTTAAGATGCAGTCACTTAAAGCTCTCCTCAAAATGGAATATGTCGACATTTGTGCTATAACAGAGACCTGGTTTAAAGAGGCAGAAAGCAGCCCTGCACTCCCAGGCTACAATTCATTCCATACCTTTCAGCCCCAGAATACGGCCAGAAGCTCCAAAGGTGGTGGTGTCTCCATATTCTTAAAGGATACACACACCTCTAGACTGGTAGCCCAGCATAATGCATCTGAGATACTTCAGGTGCCACTAACACTGGGTAAGATGGCAATACAAGTCATAGCCTGCTAAGAACCCCAAACATGTCCCTAGACTCTCACTCCAAGTTCCTAAGCACCCTGGAATCTATCAAGTTCCAATCAAACACTCTCATACTGGGTGACTTCAACTACCCTTCAATCAGTTGAAAAACTATTCAAGTACCAATGTACAGGCCCAACACTTTCTGGAACTTATCAGTTCCAATACCCTGGACCAGCTCATTCTGCACCCCACTAGAGGAAAGCAACATCCTCGATATGGTTATCACTAACATGGGAGACTGTTCCTCCACGTTATCACCAACATGAAAGACCGTTCCTCTACACCTATAGTCAATTCCTCCCTGGTTAAATCTGTCCACAAACTGATCACCATGGAAATCTCCATCTCACCTACACCCCCCGCTAAGGTGACCACCCTGAAAAACTTCTCTAAAGCCAACTTTGGGCTCCTAAAAACAGAGGTGGCTAACTTCTCAGAACCCATGCCAATGGAAAATAGTTGCACGACTGCCGACTCATACACCAATGCACTGTACGAGCATGTACACAGATGCATGGACCTTGCCATACCAAACAGAACTAAGATGCTCTCCTCCAAAAAAAGGAAGCCAGATTGGTGGTCCCCAGCCATCAATAAACTCTACAACAGAAGGAAGAAACTGTTGCAGAAGAAAATGAAGTCACAAGACTGGAAAACCTCCCTTATCAGTCTCAACAAAACTCTAAGATCCCTTATCAAATCCTCTAAAGCCAGCTATAAAGGCTGGATTTTGAATGACACCAAAAACAACCACAAAGCCTTCTATAGCTATATCAAAAATCTCCAAGGCAATACCCAGATTTGCTCTGAGTTACTGCACAATGGCACCTTCTATATTGAGCCAACAGATATAGCCAACATACTGGCTGATAGATTCAGTGCCAGCTTTACCCATCCCCCCCAAGGGCCCTATCACAATACCAGAAGAAAGTCTGGTACCCAGCATTTCTGTGGCACAGGTAAAAGCTGCATTGTCCAAAGCCAAGAATACAGCATCCATGGAACCTAATAATATCCCTGGCTGTGCCTTACATGAGCTACAAAATGAACTGGCACCACATCTGTGTGCCCTAGTCAATCACAGCCTTACCGCAGACTTTGTGCCTAATGAATGGCGCACTGCTACAGTCATCCCGCTCCATAAAGGGGGAGCAACTACAGACCCTGGGAACTATCACCCCATTAGCCTGATGAGTCTGGTATGCAAAGCTATGGAGCGCATCATCATGGACCTGCTTAACAAAGATATAGGCAATTTCTAAATTCTTGACCCCACACAGTTTGGCTTTGGCAAGGGGAGATCCTGTCTGCTGAACCTGGCTGACTTCTTCGAGGCAGTCTCCAAAGCTGTGGATGAGAGTAAGGCAGTGCATACAGCCTACCTTAACCTGGCCAAGGCCTTTGATACCATTCCCCACTCAGGTATCATTGATAAACTCACCAAACTAGGCATCAATCCTTACATCACTAGGTGGGTTGCAAATTGATTCACAGACAGGACCCACAGAGTGAAACTTGCGGATTCCAAGTCAGACTGTTGACCAGTCACAAGTGGACTCCCACAGGGCTCAGTCATGGGCCGTCTCCTGTTTGGCATCTACTTCTCAGAAGTTCAGACCAACACAGAAGGACTCTGGCTGACCAAGTTCGGTGATGACTGCAAGCTAGGAGTCATTATCAACTCCCCAAGTGATGCAGACATCTTGCAAAAGAGAGGCCCTTTTGTAAGATGTTTGCATCACTTGGGGATGCCAAGCATTAAGCTTCAGGCCATGGTTCTGATGCCAAAAAATGTGTTATCATCTCCTTTGGAAAAAAACTCAGTTCCCATGAATTACCACAATGATGGGAGCGCACTGAACACAGAAGGGGCCATAAGAGATCTAGGCAACCAGGTCAACAGCCACCTTACCTTTGACGACCACATTGCCACTGTGGTCAGAAAGTCCTTCTATGTGGCATGTCTTATAACCAAAGGTTTCGCATCCAGGAAGAAAGAGGTCATCATCTCTCTCTACTCATCCCTCATTAGACCAGTCATTGAATATAATGCCCAGTTTGGCATGTACCTGACCAGACACCTACAATAGCTGGAGAGGCCACAAAAGTACCTCAGAAAAAGGATCCTAGGCCTTAAACACATGTCCTACATGGACAGACTCAAGAAACTTCAGCTGTTCTCAGTCTCTTATCATCTACTTACAGGTGATCTCTGTTTCACTTACAAAGCCATGTCCAACCCAGCCCTACTTGAAATGCTACACCTAAAGAAATCCCAATCCTCCTGCACCAAATGCTCCAGAGATCACAACCTCATTACCACAATTAACAGAACATGCTGGAGAGACAGGTTCATCTCCCAAAGCCTGCCCATACTCTTGAATAAGCTTCCCATTCATGTCACACAGAGCACCTTGATGGCCCTCTTCAAGAGAAATCTTGAAGAGTGGATGGGTAATAGAAAGTTCACCCCAGGGATCACTCCAGTTCCCCTACTGGATAGAGGCACTGTGAACTAACATCAGGTGGCACGGAGCCTGGGCAATCTTTTTGGACTAGGCTTGTAAAGGCTCCAGGGCCATTAGCCTAGTACACACCTATGAACCTGTAAACTACTAAACAGCTAGAGCCCATTGGAGAACATGCATATAGAAATAGGTAATAGGAACTAAGGTTATGGCTGCTGCCACTGAATGTAGAGCCTGAAGAACAAGTCTGGCTGGAGGAGAAGGGTGAAAACAATTTGTTGTACCTGAAACTTGACTTTGTCTACACAATGTGTAGGAAGGGAGGCTATCTGACTTGCTGTCTTCAAATGGGCACCTATGAACTCCAGGCTCTGTAGAGGTTGTAGATGATATTTGGAGGTGTTGACTCAAATGCCTAGTCTTTGACAAGGTTGGAGCAAATAGTCCCTGGGCTGCTCTAAGAGATGCCTGGTTTGGGCGGTGAGGAGCCAGTCATCTAGATATGGAAACACTCAGAATCCCATCAGTTTCAGGTGGGCTGCAACCACTGACATCATCATCTTTCGGCTTTTCCCGTTAGGGGACGCCACAGAGGATCATCTCTTTCCATTTCTTCCTATCCTCTGCATCTTGCTCTGTCACACCAACCGCCTGCATGTCCTCTCTCACCACATCCATAAACCTTATCTTAGGCCTTTCTCTTTTCCTCTTACCTGGCAGCTCCATCCTTAGCATCATTTTCCCACTATACCCATCATCCCTCCTCAGCACATGTTCAAACCAACACAATCTTGTCTCTCTTGCTTTGTCTCCAAACTGTCCAACATGAGCTGACCCTCTAATATACTGATTCCTAATCCTATCCATCCTAGTCACACCGAGTGCAAATCTTAACATCTTTAACTCTGCTACATCCAGCTCTGACTCCTGCCTTTTTGTCAATGCCACTGTCTCCAACCCATATAACATAGCTGGTCTCACTACTGTCTTGTAGACCTTCCCTTTCACTCTTACTGGTACCCGTCTGTCACAAATCACTCCTGACACTCTTCTCCACCCATTCCACCCTGCCTGTTCTCTCTTCTTCACCTCTCTTCCACATTCACCATTACTCTGAACTGTTGATCCCAAGTACTTAAACTCATCCACCTTTACCAACTCCACTCCCTGCATCCTCACCATACCTCTACCCGCCCTCTCATTTACACAAATTTATTCTGTCTTAGCCCTGCTGACCTTCATTCCTCTGGTCTCTAGAGCATATCTCCACCTCTCCAGAGTCTCCTCAACCTGATTCCTACTCTCACTACAGACCACAATGTCATCTGCAAACATCATAGTCCACTGGGCCTCCTGTCTGATCTCATCTGTCAACCTGTCCATCACCACTGCAAATAAGAAAGGACTCAGAGCTGATCCTTGATGTAATCCCACCTCCACCTTAAACGGATCTGTCACTCCCACTGCAGTCCTCGCCACTGTCACACTACCCTTGTACATATCCTGTACCACTCTTACATACTTCTCTGCCACTCCCGACTTCCTCATGCAATACCACAACTCTTCTCTAGGCACCCTGTCATATGCTTTCTCCAAGTCTACAAGGACACAATGCAACTCCTTCTGACCTTCTCTGTATTTCTCCAATAACACTCTCAGAGCAAACATTGCACCTGTAGTGGTCTTTCCTGGCATGAAACCATACTGCTGATCACTAATCATCACCTCCCTTCTTAACCTAGCTTCTACTACTCTCTCCCATAACTTCAAGCTGTGACTGATCAATTTTATCCCTCTGTAGTTACTGCAGCTCTGTATATCACCCTTATTCTTAAAGATAGGTACCAAAACACTTTTTCTCCACTCCTCAGGCATCTTCTGACTTTCCAAAATTTCATTAATCTAGTTAAAAATTCCACTGCCATTTCTCCTAAGCATCTCCACCACTGACATATGCTTGGTAAACAACCTGGGGGCTGTGATGAGGCCAAAGGGCAGGGCTCTGTACTGATAGAGGCTGGTTCCCAGCTGAAAGACCAGAAATCTTTGTGATTGGATGTGCTCAATCTTCAGGACATATACTATCACATCTAGATGAACAGACAATCAGCCTTGTGTAAAAAGGGCAGATTGGCCTGAACTGTGACCATTCAGAACGTTAATGTCTTCACAAATTGGCCTGAACTGTGACCATTCAGAACTTTAATGTCTTCGCAAATTGGTTCAGGTTGCTTAGATCCAAAACTGGTCTGAGGTCCCCTGTCTTCTTTGGCACTAAAAACAATACTCTTTTTTTTGGGGGACTCTTTTGTCTAGAAGCTTTTGACTCCCCTGAGCTGCAGGTATTCCCTGACTGGGTGAGACATCAGGAAGCTTTAATCTTTTGTTAGGGGGAATCTGGAAAAAATGGTATGAAATAGCTTTTGGATATTATTTTTAGCACCCAAGAAATGTTTGTTATAGAGGTCCAGGTGTCTGGGGGAAAGACAAGTGCCCCCTGACTGCCTCCAGATGTAGGTAGTTGTGCAACCCTTCAAGAGCACTGAAAGGGTCTTTCCAAGAAAGAATCTTAGAAACCCTGGTTCAGTGGGCATCCTCTGTCATGAGGGATGGTGTATTCTATTCAAACTCCCCCCTCTGTCTTTGGAGGGGTTGTCCACATGTGAATCCTGGAAAGATCCCTCGGACTTATGGAACCACATTTTCTTGCCTTTTCTTTGGTTCCAGAAAAGAATTGTTGAAGGGGTAGAAAAGTGAATCCCTATGGCAGATAGTGTCTTTCCATCTTGTTCACACTGGGAAAGCATTTCTTTCACAGAAGGGCCAAACAAAGACATTCCATCAAAAGAGGCATTGATGAAAGAAGACTTGAAAAGCTCCAGTCACATAACTGCATCCAGACATGTTTCCTAACTGTCATGCCTGAACCAGCAGCTCTTGAGGTACAGCATGGGAAATTAACCTCATGGATGTACTAGAAATGGATAACAGAGTGGCCAGCTGTGAAGAGGGCCTCTTGTAGTCCTCTACAGACACGGACTTAAGAGGGATTTGGAAAGTTCCTTGGTCAAATCCCATTGCAGTTTTGTGAAGTATGCTAAATAATTCAGGGACCTCAAGGCAAATGTTGCTGAAGCAAATATGTGCTTTCCAAACCTGTCCAACTCCCTGGACTCTGTCCTGGGGAGATGGACAGAAGAGCTCTGCTCTGCTAGCTCCTTTTTTGGGCTACCACCACATCCATAGTATCAACAGGGACTCCGTTACTCCAATGGGCATTGTGGAATTGATTCAACATAGTCCGGTTCCTTTCATGCCTGGTGAGAGATTAAATTGGTAAGCTCATCCATCAGGGAAATCACCCAAGAAGTAGATGAGCCAGAACTAACATTTTCCAGAAAAACTGACTGCTCTGGGAGGGAGGATCTGAAGACCATCCACCTTTTTGCTTAAGAATTTCCAGGATGTCTCCAAATGAGATGTCATTCAGTGGAGAGCTGAGGGACTCTTTCACATCATCTAAGTCAGTATCTTTGGAGAGAGATTCCATAGGGGAATCTATGTGTCTACTTTTGCACATACTTTTGAGAGGAATCTCTTCAGTGGGATGATCTGGAGAGGTATCTAAAGAGAGGTGAAGTTCCTCGATATGGACTGTCTGGATGGTAGATGGTACTAGCTGTCCCTGTGGAAAAGGTCTGATAGGATCAGCGCTTGGACCCAAAGGGGGAAGAGATGTATGGTACAAGGATGAAAGAGTAATCGAATCTCTTGGTTGAGAGAAAGCCCTCTCTATTACCTTGAAGGCAGATGGACCAGGAGAAACCATGGCTGTTGTCACCAGAGCTGAAGCCTCTGAAGCAACCAAGCTTTGACCCTGCCCAGATCCATTCCTCAAGGAAGAAGTTGGACTTGAGCTATCCAGCAGCCAGGCTCCAAGGGGCAAGGATGGCTCCAGTAATATTGGAGTGGAACCCAGCCTGCCTGATCTGGCCCCAATGGTTCAACTCTGATACTCATCCCGATCCAAGGGAATAGGAGCGGAACCAGTTGGGGGGCACTGCTGTTGAAGACCCAGCTGTCTTCGGCTTTGACACCAACACTGTTAGGACTCTTGGATCCAAGAGCTCTGAAACTGTGAGATGGATTGGAGAAGGAAAGATCACTACATGAGTAATCGATGGAAGGTTCACAGATTCAGTAGGAGACAGAACCAGAATAACTCCATCTGAATCTGAGCTCTGAGGATATTCCTCATTATCCTGTTCACATTGGCCTTGGAAAGACTTCAGGAGGACCTGATGGAAGAGGTTGTTGATTGTGGCCTAGACTCTCTAATCAGCATTGTTTGGAGAAATGGGAAGTGGAGTCGAGGAGAGAGAGTGGTTCAACTGTGAATCTGGGTGAGTGGGTTCAAAAAGACTTTGCAATATAACAGTTGGTTCCAACATTTTTCAGTCTGAATGCTTTCTTTTATGTTCCAAAGAAGTTGGATCCAATGTTTTCTAAAATTTTTATAGAGGCTTCAAAGAAACCATGGTCGATGGTTTTAGAGAAAAGGTAGGGATCATTTATGAAACACCTTAGTCTCTGAAGAAGACTTGGTAGGTTTACTTGGGGTTTGAGCCCCTGAAGAAGAAGATAAGGAGGGAGGCAACATCCCTTTAAGAACTAACTTATTACACTTATCAGAAAATGCTCTGGAATTAAATGCAGCACAAATAGAACAGTTGGTATTAAGTTGTGCTGCTCCTAAGCAGTAGACTTGCTCCCTGTGAGCATTAGTATTAGGAATATTTTGCCCACAGCAAGTGCACTTTTAGAAGCCAGTTAATTTCTCGGCCATAGCTTGAAAAACAAAACAGCAAGAAAAAAAAAAAAAGAAGAAAGAAAGAGAAAGGCACAGACTGGACTGCTTTTTTTTCTTTTTTAGATTAGCAAACTACCAGCAGTGGTAGGTAGAATACCCACTAAAGGGTAGAAGAAAATAGAAAAAAGGGCAGACTAGTACCAACAATGATACAGCAGAAAAAAACTACCCAAACATAGCTCTTTCAGAAGGAGCTGCATCCATGTGAGATGGCAGCAAATGAGATCTAAGGTATTGTTAGCTGCCTGAGGCATTATGGATAGAGGGAGGAGCTTCAGAGTTGGAACTGGAAGTCTAGTGTATGCAGCTGAATCAGATCCAAAGTCAGATCCGGTACCCACACATTGACAAAGAATGAAAAAGACATCAGATCATCTTGTTTTTAGTTTTATCCAGATTAGTTGATCTTTCTTATCTCAGAAAACTGATAAGCTGAAAAATGATGTAGAACTGAAAGGATTCTAGTCCTTTAATCTTTATAATGTTTTGGGAAAGGCATTTATACTTTAGCAATTTTTTCCTGTAAGGAAAACTCTTCTAAAGACACAAATTTCATGCTGCATTTGGGGGGTGGGATGGTTATTGGTTATAACACCAGCAATACAATGAGTAGAAAACTGCAAGTGAAAGAAAGTATTATGATGCAATAAACATCAAAATGCAGGAAACAAGATGAAGTAAGATATATATATATATATATATATATATATATATATATATATATATATATATATATATATATATATATATATATATATATATATATATTTTTTTTTTTTTACTTATTTTATTTGTTTAATTTATTTATTTTATTTGTTGAATGAGTAGGCAGACTGAGCATCACCCATTTCAGCAGAAGTCAATAGAACAAAGCTCCCAAATATTACCTCTGCTATGTAATAGTTTGTGGACCACATTAAAGTAGATCACACTGTGCTGCAACATTGGAAACTAGGGTTCAGTGATTGATATGGCTTGTTAGAGGACCAGTTAGTGAGGGCAGGACTGAGCACCTATGGCAGAGATGTCCTTTGATAAGATGCAAGACTGAGGGTTTTGAGCTGCATTGCATCCTGGCTAAACTTAGGAGTTGCACACTGGTGTCTTTGTGAACAGGCAGAGAATGGCTGCTGTCGTACTAGGACATACGTGTACATATCATTACCTGTCCCACCTGGAGAATGGCTGATGTACTAGGACATACAGGTACATATCATTACATGTCCTGCCCAGAGAATGGCTGATGTCATACTAGGACATACAGGTACAAATCATTACATGCCCTGCCCAGGGAATGGCTGATGTCGTACTAGGACATACATGTACATATCATTACATGTCCTGCCCAGAGAATGGCTGATGTCATACTAGGACATACAGGTACAAATCATTACATGCCCTGCCCAGAGAATGGCTGATGTCATACTAGGACATACATGTACATATCATTACATGTCCTGCCCAGAGAATGGCTGATGTCATACTAGGACATACATGTACATATCATTACATGTCCTGCCCAGAGAATGGCTGATGTCATACTAGGACATACATGTACATATCATTACATGTCCTGCCAGAGAATGGCTGATGTCATACTAGGACATACAGGTACAAATCATTACATGCCCTGCCCAGGGAATGGCTGATGTCGTACTAGGACATACATGTACATATCATTACATGTCCTGCCCAGAGAATGGCTGATGTCATACTAGGACATGCATGTACATATCATTACATGTTCTGCCTAGAGGTGGACCAATGAGATCAAGATCAGTGAGATAAATAGACTGCAGAAGGTTAATAAAACCCCAAAAGTCAGAGGTTTGATAAAAGAAATGAGCACAGTAATTAGGACTGTCCATAGAGATCCATGCCATATAACAGAAGTAAACAGAATATATTACTGTGCTGCTAAATTAATAACTGATAAAGTTCTACCACAGGAACACAGGGTAGCGAGGGAAAAGATGGGGCAAAGGTGAATATCATCATTGAAATATCAATCAGAGAAAACTATAAAACAGCTAAGACAAGAAATGTTACTGCCAGAAGATTATAGAAGAGGGAACAGATCAATAAAAATACTAAGAAAGATAGATGTGATAAAAGCAATGCACAGTATTAAAACAGACGAGGATCTACCATGCACTATTGGAGATAAACTAAAACTTTTAAAACAGGTGGAAAGGCTTAAAAGATACAAAGATAAATGTAAGGGAAAATCACAAAATAAGCAATTTATTGAGGACCAAAAAAGTTTTATAGAGAACTGGGAAATAAGGTAAAAGGAATTGAAAGACCACCATAAAAGAGGAAGTAGATACATTTTGGAGAAGTATCTATGAAGAGCCTGTGGAACATAACAAAGATGCTAAATGGATAGAATTAAAAGAAAGAATAAGAAGTTTAAAGGTACAGTATATGAATTGGGATGAAATAACAGCCAGAGAGATTGAAACAAAGTTGAGAAAAGCCTCTAACTGGAAAACCCCAGGCCCAGATGCAGTACCTAACTTTTGGCAACATATTTTATTGACACCATTGCGAAGATGACCACTACTTTCCCCTCTTCAAACCTAAACTCAACAGACCAATATACTACTTATTCTAAACCATCTCCATCACCATCTTTTTCTTTCAGTCCCATACCCAGAAGCACCATAAAGAAGCTGCTTCATAAACTCAAACCCTGCTCCTGTGCTCTTGACAACCTACCTGCTGAATTCCTAAAAATAACTGCTGTTTCCATAGCGTACCCCATTAGTATCCTAATCAATGGATCAATCCAACAGTCTTACGTACCCAATATCTGGAAAAAAGCTTACATTCTACCCCTGCACAAAGGTGGCAAAAATTCCGACATCTCAAACTTTCAGCCAATAGCCATTCACTCCCCATCTCTAAATAATTGAAAAATGTGTCCACACCCAACTAATCAACCACTTAATCAACACCCAACTACTCACCCCTACCCAACATGGCTTTAGACCAGGACATAGCAGAAATACAGCCCTCATCTCCTTTTTGGATACAGTAAATCGAGCACGTGATTCAGGTCTGATCGTCTCTTCACTCTTCCTCAATCTTTCAAAGGCATTTGATACAATTTCTCACCCCATTTTACTCTCTAAACTTAATAATCTAGGTGTCTCACCCCAACCCTAAATTGGTTCTCTAGCTACCTTTCTGACAGATACCAATCAATCAAATGGCAGCAATCCTCTTTCACCTTCTTAAAAATCTCCACAGGTGTCCCCCAAGGCTCAATATTGGGTCTCTTACTATTCAACTTATTCATCAACAATTTCTATGTGTCACTAATACAGGCTGACGTAATACAATATGCAGATGACTCAACAATTATCTGCACTGCAAAAACCCCTTCTGAGCTTCAACTAACCCAAAATGCCTTCACATCCACCGAAAAATGGATGTCAAATAATCACCTTCCTCTCAACCCAAACAAGACCAAGCTGATTCTATTCACTCCCAAAAAAAAACAACACCTGAACAGGGCTGAATTCTTTATCCTCTCCCAAAATAATACCTCCATAGAAGTTGTCCCCAGTACTAAACTGTTAGGAGTCACTATTGATGAAACCCTAACTTTTGAACCCCACATACTCAATAACATCAAAAGGATACACCAGAAACTAGGTACCCACTACAGACATAGCTATTACCTAAATAACAATGACAAAAGAACACTAGCAGCTGCCTTCCTAGTTCCATCCCTCCTAAATGGTGCCGCCATCCTCACTAATATACACTCTTCACTAAAAAACAAATTTGATATATGCTACAATAAAATTGCTAGATTTGCAACAAATGCTAGATCCTCATCACATCACTGTTCCTCACTGCAACAACTAAACTGGCTTGAACTTCCACTCTATCTCAACTACCTCCACTTAATTACTGCACATAAAATAATATATAAACCAACAGCTTGTCCAGCTCTCTCCTCTATATTAACTCTGTACCATCCAGACAGACACCTTAGAACTGAAAACAAAATTCTACTTAAAGTCAATAAACCTCAACTTTCAGCTGGCCAAATGCTTTACTCCTTCACTACCTCCAAACTTTGGAATAACCTCCCAACCTCAATAACCTCCATCTCATACCCTGCTCTCTTTAAAAAATCCCTCAGACACCTCTCTACCTGCTGGTTATGCCCATGCCAAAAATAACTATTCTTCTCTTCTCACTCCTCCCACTCTGGGGCTACAGGTATGCACTCTTAGCAGGTCTGCAGCCATACCTATGACATTTACTACACTGCCTAGACAGACCACTCTCTGGGGCTACAGGTATGCACTCTTAGCAGGTCTGCAGCCATACCTATGACATTTACTACACTGCCTAGACAGACCACTCTCTGGGGCTACAGGTATGCACTCTTAGCAGGTCTGCAGCCATACCTATGACTGTTACTACACTGCCTAGACAGACCACTCTCTGGGGCTACAGGTATGCACTCTTAGCAGGTCTGCAGCCATACCTATGACTGTTACAACACTGCCTAGACAGACCACTCTCTGGGGCTACAGGTATGCACTCTTAGCAGGTCTGCAGCCATACCTATGACTGTTACTACACTGCCTAGACAGACCACTCTCTGGGGCTACAGGTATGCACTCTTAGCAGGTCTGCAGCCATACCTATGACTGTTACTACACTGCCTAGACAGACCACTCTCTGGGGCTACAGGTATGCACTCTTAGCAGGTCTGCAGCTATACCTATGACTGTTACTACACTGCCTAAACAGACCACTCTCTGGGGCTACAGGTATGCACTCTTAGCAGGTCTGCAGCCATACCTATGACTGTTACTACACTGCCTAGACAGACCACTCTCTGGGGCTACAGGTATGCACTCTTAGCAGGTCTGCAGCCATACCTATGACTGTTACTACACTGCCTAAACAGACCACTCTCTGGGGCTACAGGTATGCACTCTTAGCAGGTCTGCAGCCATACCTATGACTGTTACTACACTGCCTACACAGATTTAAATGCATGTAAATAATTGTATACAATGTTACTGTTTTTTTGCCTCCCAACCAGTAATGTCTATGGCATCTATATGACCAAATGTACATGTTAAGATAATCGATGGGCTACCATAAAACTGCAGTGGAATTGCTAAAAAACTGTAAATAGTGTTACATTTTTGATATTTGTATTTTTGATATTTGTATTTCTGTATGTTGACTTTTATGTGGAGCTTTTTTCCCCAGGCCTCCATTGAAAATGAGATCACATAGGCCCAGTGGACTTTTCCAGTAAACAAATGCAATAAATAAATAAATAAATATACAAATAAATAAATAAAGTATTAACTTCTTTGCACAAGGATTTAGCCATGAGAAGGAACTATTTATATGCACATCCTGAACACACACTGCACTGGTTAAAAACAGGAAAAAGAATGCTCTTACGTAAGAATGAACCTGCAAGCTACTCTAAAAATTATAGACCAATAACTTGTCTTCTAACGACTTATAAACTATACACAGGAATTGAAGCCGACCCCGAGTCATTTAGTCATTTAGAAGAAAACTCAATTATGGCAGTAGAACAAAAGGGCAATAAAAGAAAGTCATATGGAACAACAGATCATTTCTTGCTAAACAAGGTTATAGTGGAGAACTGTAAGAAGGGGAAGAATCTAAGTATGGCATGGATTGACTACAAAAAAGCATTTGATAGTATCCCATATTCATGGATAAAAGAGTGCTTAAAAATGTATAAGATACACCCTACACTGATTGACTATATTACAGTAAACATGAAACAGTGGCAGACCACTTTGCAATTAAACCATGATAAAAGACAGATTATTATCCCAGGGATAAAAAATTCAACGGGGGATATTCCAGGGTGACTCTCTGTCACTGTTGCTATTCTGCCTTGCCATTAATCCATTAAGGTGTTTACTTAACAGCTTAGGCCATGGCTACGATTTGGCTTCTAGAAAACAACAAAGTCTAATGAATTCTCATCTTCTCTTTGTCGATGATTTAAAACTGTATAGCTCATCAGATGAGGAACTGAAGCAACAGCTACAGGTTGTCAAAACTTTTTCAGGCGATATTGGAATGTCATTTGGTCTTGATAAGTGTGCAAAAGCAACCTTTAAAAAAGGAAAACTGCAGCACAAGGAAAACATCAGTTTGGGACAAGAATGTGATATAAAAGAACTTGAGAAAGAGGGAGTGTATAACTACTTTGGAAGTGATGAAGGATCAGTAATAAAACATGAACAAATGCAAATAAAGCTCAGTAAGGAATACTTTAGAAGACTTAAATTAATCCTGAAAACAGCACTGACATCTAGGAACAAGATCCAAGCCATAAATCTATTTGCTCTTCCTGTCCTAACTTATAGTTTTGGAGCGACTGACTGACCCCAAAAAGTGTTGGAAAGACTGGATATTAAAACAAGAAGGATGCTTCACGCTCACCAAATGATTTATAAAAATCAGTGCATACCAAGATTATATATTCCCTGTTCCGAAGGAGGGATGGGCCTCCTTGAAATTGATTACATGTATAGATCTGCAATCATGGGACTCTACACATATCTACTGACCTCACAAGATCCAAATGTAGTGAAAGTTTTGAAACATGAGTGAAATAAATCTCAGATGACATCTCTGCTTAATTTAGCAGAAGCATATTGACATCAAGCAGGAATAGAAATCAAACCAGATGTAGATAAAAACCAGCAGCAAATGAATGTGCTAAAAAACTAAAGAAAGTATATAAAGTGAAGGACCAAATGAGAAGGCAAGAAATGTGGAAAAAACATAAATATAGTTCAAGTATAGAAAACTTCTGAAAGAGCCTCATGTTGATCAAGAATGAACGCAGGTAATGATTAAGGAGAATTGTATTCACATCAAGAAATGAAAGGTTGATACTGGTAGCCCAAGATAGTGGGCTACGTACACACTGGGTTACAAAGTCCATTGAACACGTGGGAGAAACAGACATATGTAGGTTTTGTAAAACCGAATTGGAAACAGTCACGCACCTTGTTGCTAGCTGCGATGCACTAATGGCAGAGGGACTATATACTGAAAGGCATAATAATGTGGTGAGACTGTTACACTGGAGATTGTGCAAACATTATGGTATTGAAGTGGATGAAAAACAATGGAAACATGAGCCACAAAGCAACATAGAAAATGATGACGTTTTATCACATGGGATCACCCAATACCAACAGTTCAGAAGATAGATGCTAGAAAACCGGATATAGTGGTCCAAGAAAAGAAGATAAAAGGAGCATTGATCATTGAAATCGCCACACCTAGTGACTACAGTGTCTTGTGTACAGAGAGACACAAAGTCATAAAATACCTTGATCTGCAGGCAGAAAGGAGAGCCATGTGGAAGAAAGATACCCAGACAGTTCCAATAGTAGTAAGAGCAAAACACACTTGTGTACACTTACCATAAATGTAGATGTTCGAGTGTATTCACTGTTGCAGTCATCACATTTGGGCTATCCCTGCCAGGGTAGCCCTTGGCCAACCCGAATACCAGAGTCTTGGTATTTCTGCGTCAGTTGCTGTCACTTCAGGACTGACGTCAGGTCATCAGTAGTAGAAAGTAAGGCAGCCAACGCCATTACATCAGTTTTTCTTGCCCTAACCTGTCAGGAGCCCCTCAAGTAGGAACCATGTTCTGGTGGAAGAACCCTACCAGTAGAAAGTAAATACCAATATGTCCCTTGTAAGGAAAGAGAAAAAAGGGGGATGGATGAGGGAAACCAGGACTGCAACAGTGAATACACTCGAACATCTACATTTATGGTAAGTGTACACAATTGTACTATGTTCTTCGTGTTTCAATGTTGCAGTCATCACATTTGGGTAGATTCCCAAAGCTGAGGAAAAGGGTGGAGCTAGTCAAGGAAACTAGGGGCTGGCTAGGATGCCCTGCAAGACTGCAGAGGCAAACCCTGCCCTGGATTTGGTGAAGAGAGGCAGGTGGTAATGCTTGGTAAAAGTGTGCGCAGATGTCCAGGTGGCAGCCTCCAGGATGTTCCTGGTGGTGACTCCTCTGAGGAAAGCTGCTGCTCTGGTGGAGTGAGTCCTGACCCCCTTGGGGGGAAGCTTTCCATGTTGTTTCGTAGCAGAAATGGATGTAGTGTGCTATCCATTTGGAAATGGTCTGTTTGGAGATGGTGTTGCTTTCTGCCCCTGTAGCAAAGCTAACCAACAATTGATCAGACTTTATGAAGGATTTAGTTCATCTAGATAGAATCTGAGCTGTCTGTCCACATCTAGAGAGTGCAGGATCCTTTCTCCCCTTTTTCTGGGGATTAGGAAAAAAGGTGGGCAAATGAATGGATTGGTTGAGAGCCACACTGGACACCACCTTGGGCATAAAAGATGGGTTAGTTCTGAGGGATGCCCTGTCAGCATGGAAGATGATGAAGGGTTCCACAGCCATGAGCGCTTGCAGCTCGGAGACTCTTCTGACTGAAGTGATGGCCAGAAGGAATGCTGTCTTCCAGGAGAGAAATTTTAGCTCTGCAGAAGAAGCTGGTTTGAAAGGGGGCAGGGCGAGCTTTTCCAACACAAAGTTAAGGTCCCAAGCTGGGGCTGGTGCTCTTTTGGGTGGCCTCAAGTTGCTAGCCCCTATTAGGAACTGTTTGATCAGAGGGTGTGAGAAAAGGGGCTGCTCAGTGGGGAAATGAACAGAGATAGCATAGGCATGAATTTTTATAGAGGAAGAGAGGCCACTGTGTAGTAGGTCAGCTAAGTAATCCAGGATGAGAGGGAGGGAGGGCTGTGCCATATTGGTTCCCTTAGCCTGGATCCAGGTGCAGAACCTTTTCCATTTGTCAGCATAAAGCTTTCTAGTGCTAGGGAATCTGGCCTCATGGATAACATCTAGAGCCTGTTTACTGAGGTTGGCAGATTGATCCAGGGATAGGGAGTAAGCCAAGCTGCCAAACTGAGTGTCTGCAATTGGGGATGCATGAATTCCCCTTCTCTCTGGGTCAGGAGGTTTGGAATCTGAGGAAGATGCCATGGTGGTATTGGGGATAGGCTGCACAGCAAGGGGTACCAGTGCTGGTGAGGCCAGTCTGGAGCTATAAGAATTGTCTTTGGTTTTTCCTCCTTTATTTTGAGCAGTACCCTGGGGATGAGAGGTAGTGGAGGAAAAGGCATAGACCAAAAGATTGACCTGGGGGAAGGACAGGGCATCCACTTTCTAAACCATGCAGTGATGCTCCCTGGTGCAGAATTTGTAGAGCTGATGGCTGGTGTGGGAGGCAAAGAGGTCGACCTTCGAGGTGCCTCATTTCTGAGTTATTAGGGTGAAGGTTCTTCTGTTGAGCTGCCACTCGTGTGGGTCCAGAAGATTTCTGCTTAATTGGTCTGTCAGAGAGTTGAGAGAACCTGGTAGGAATTGTGCTAACAGGTGCAGTTACATGGCAGAGGCAGTGTGCCAAAGGGTCATGGCCAGCCTGCAAAGAGGGTAGGAGTGAGTCCCTCCCTGCTTGTTGATATACCACATCAGAGTGGTGTTGTCTTTTTTGATCAGGAGAGCCCCTAGGGAGAGAAGGGGTTTGAATGCTGGATAGCCATCATCTCTTTTTGGTTGATTTGCAGAGGGATTTGCTGTGGGCTTCATTGGCCCTGTATGCACCTGCCATCCAGGTGTGCACCCCAAGCATAGTCTGATGCATCTGTGGTGAGGGTCTGGGTGGTGGGGGGGGTGAGAAAGGCAGTCCCTTGTTGTAGGACCATGCTGTTGCCCACCAAAGAAAATCTTTTTTGAGGCAAGGAATTATAGGTATTAAAGTCTCCAGGTCTTGAGAGTGTTGACACCAAAGGTTTTTTAGGTACCATTGATGTTTCCTCATATGCAGTCTGGCATATTGAATGAGTAGTATGCAAGATGCCATGAACCCCAGAACTTGCAGGATCATCCTTGCAGATAACTGGGGCCTGGTGGCTAGTTGAGAGAAGTAGGCTGTTAGGAAACTTTGTTTTTCTGGTGTAAGGAATGCCATCTGGGATGCTGTGTCCAGGCTTGCTCCCAGGAAGATAATCCTTTGCGTGGGCACCTGTTTGGAATTCTTTTCATTGATTGTGTACCCTAGGGAGGTTAGTAGGGTCTTTACAAATGCCAGGTGCTTGAGCAGCTTTTTCTGGCTGTCTGTCTGAATAAGGCAGTCATCTAAGTATGGGTAAATCTGGATATTCCTTTGTCTGCAAAAGGCAATGGCCAGAGCCAGACATTTTGTGAAAACTCTGGGAGCAGTAGATAAGCCAAAGGGAAGCGCAGAGAACTGAAAGTGTTGAGATCCTGCCCTGAAATGGAGATATTTCCTGCATGATTCCCTGATGGGAATGTGGAGGTAGGCCTCTTTTAGATCTAGGGTGGCTAGCCAAGCGTCCTTGGAGAGCATGGGTAGCAGCTGCTGGAGGGTGAGCATTTTGAATTTTGGGATCACCAGGAAGGTGTTTAGAATGGATAGATTGAGGATGGGGTGCCAGGTGCCCTCTTTTCTGGGCACCAGAAAAAGTCAGGAGTAGAGACTTTGGCCTATCTGTTCTGCAGGAACGTGCTCTACTGCCCTCAAAGAAAGCAGGGAATGGATTTGCTTTTGATCCTCTGCCCACTTGTTTGAAGGTAGATCTAGGAACTCTTTTGGGGTTGGAAAGGTGTGGAAGGAAAATTTGTAATCCTGAGACAGTATGTTCAAAACCCAGTGGTCATTGGTAATGGTGGCCCATGTGTTTGTGTGAAAGGAGAGTTTTCCTCCTAGGAGCAAGTGAAGGTGGGCAGAGGGAGGGCATGGGGGGTGAGTCATTGTGAGTTCTTACCATAAGGAGGTGGCTTAGAACTCCCTGGTTTTGAAGTGGAGGTAGTCCACTGCTTAGATCTCTGCATTCCCTGTGTCTGCTGTCTGGGGGGTGTGGTTACCTAGGGCCTGGGCTGGACCAGCCTAGTGGGAGGAGGAAAGGACCAGTGTTTGGTGGGACAATGCCTGCTGAACCTGGGTGGCTGGACCTGTAAGACATCCTTAACTGTTTGCATAGATTTTGCTTTTTCTTCCATCTTTTTTAAGACCTCTTCTGCCTTAGTGCCAAATAAGTTGTCTTTGTGCAAGGGGGCATCCAACAATTTAGATGTGACATGGTCTGCCAGGGGTTGTTCCTTAAGCCATGCATGCCTTCTAATGACAGATCCAGTAACTGTTGCCCTGCAAGAAACTTCTAGGGCATCAAAGCCACAGTGCAAGGTGTGTTTAGTTACTTGACTTGCAGAATGCATTAAGTCTTGTAATTCTTTAGCTTCTGCCCAAGCAGGAAAGGAAGACATTTTTTGTTTGAGGAGTTCCAGGGCATGTTGCTGAAATTTTAGCATATGGAACTAAAAATTTAGTGCCCTGATAGCAAGAGTGGCTGAGTTGAATACTTTTTTACCCCATCTGTCTAGTGCTTGGGAATCCCTATCAGAGGGGGTGGGATTCTTAGCCAGAGGTTGCTTTAATCTCTTTAGACCCTTGAGAAATTACCTCAGGGTCAGCAGTAGGATTTTAACAAAGAAATTTCTGTGAGTCAGGGACTCTATAGTACCTGTCTGGATTTCTGGGTGCAGGAGGGAGGGTGTCAGGAGTCAGGCTGGATTCCAGGAAAACATCCTCCATAACATCCAGGACTGGGGGGATGGCCAAGGACATGTGCTGTGGAAGATCTAAGAATTCCCTGAGTCTCTTTTTAGACTGAGGTTAGTCTTGACTATCCCATTGGAAATGCTCCCTTAGGGTATGAAGCGTTTCCCCAAAAGAAAAATCATTTGGGGGAGAGGCTGAAGGGATAGAATCCTCTGCATCCGAGTCCTCATAAGTAGAGAGGGGTTGCATGTCTTCATATTCAGATGCATCAGAGTCATCAGACTCTTGTTAAGACAAAACTACAGGAGACAGATCTCTTTTCCTTTTGGAGGGGGTAGCTTAGCTTCCCCTGATTAGCATGATAAGGTCTTCTGCCATTTTAAGCATTTGAGACTGAGGCAAAGAAGCAGATGCCTGAGATTGCGTCATCGGTTTCTTCGGTGTGGTTCATACCCTGGGCCTAAGAAACTGTGTCGTTTTTGAAAGAACAGTAGTCGTGAAAGATGATGTTGGTTTGTGCCGAGAATCTGTAGTGCGAAAGACTTCCTCGGGAGCCAGTGCCTGCTGAGCGGCTTCAGACCCATCCAAGGTAGAGACGACTGCCGGATCTTTAGTTGAAGAAAAGTTTTGCAGCATGCCGGACTCTGAAAGGGTCTCAGTAGCGGCCTGCGAATCCACAGAAGCAGCCATCAGGGGCTGCAAAAGCGCCTCATTGAGGACCGGGGAACTGACTAATAGCTTAACTGAAGCATCGTCGGTAGGTTTGAACCTGTGCAGTCTGTCGCTGTCTTTGTCTTTACATTTTTTTGGAAGATCTTCTGTTGGATGGCTTACTGAAGCCATATTGGAATTCAAGGACTGTAAGCAAAAATATCTAGCTACAATAAGGGCCCTACAATGGATACTTCTGGCGTTGCACAAAGCACAGAAGTGACAACGGGGGACATCATGGTCTGGGCCTAAACAAGTGACGCAGTAAGAATGAAAGTCTTGGTGTGGTATTTGCTTTCAGCAGGCGAGACAATTATTAACTTTTTCTGACATCGGTTAGTGCAAGAAAAAAGGATCCCCAATGGGGTACTTAGCTTTAGAAGACTTCAACTTCAATTAGGTAGATGAAACTCAGGTAGCAGCCAACTGTCACTCATGTGAACTGCTCCTGCTTTGGGCTCCACAGCAAGAAAGACTGATGTAATGGTGTTGGCTTCCTTACTTTATACTACTGACCTGACGTCAGTCCTGAAGCGACAGCAACCGAAGCAGAAATACTAAGCCTCTGGTATTCGGGCTGGCCGAGGGCTACCCTGGCAGGGATAACCCAAATGTGATGATTGCAACAGTGAAACAACAAAGAACATCTGGCCTTATAAAAAGAATTTACAGTCATATTTAGATATGTTACCAAATCATGTAATACCGTACGAATTGCAGGAGGAGTCATTACTGGGCACATTGCAGGTGCTGCGAAGAGCACTTTTGGCTGGCATCAAAGAGTGAAACAATACTAATTTCATGAACTTTAATTGTACTTTTACTTAGGAATGGGGTCCATTCCCATCATGGTATTAGAAACCCAAAAGACTTGGAGAAATTAAAAACCCAGAAAATGGCTGATGTTGTACTAGGACATACAGGTACAAATCATTACAAGTCCTGCCCAGGGAATGGCTGATGTCGTACTAGGACATACAGGTACAAATCATTACATGTCCTGCCCAGAGAATGGCTGATGTCATACTAGGACATACAGGTACAAATCATTACATGCCCTGCCCAGTGAATGGCTGATGTCATACTAGGACATACAGGTACATATCATTACATGTCCTGCCCAGAGAATGTCTGATGTTGTACTAGGACATACAGGTACATATCATTACAGGATTCCTATTAGAACTTAGAATGCTGAAAGCTTAAAATAGCGAACGACCAAAAGGTCAGAAATGCCGGATCTCGATCTGCTTTTTGTGAGATCACAGTACAGTGAGGATTGGAATATTTGCCCTTTCCTCACTGTAGTGCGATCTCGAAGTTGGTATATATATTTAGCGGGGGGATGTGGGGCACAGTGCCCCACAATAGCATGCTTGAAGTCTTGCATTTTTGACCTTTAGGTCATTCACATTTTTGGATTTTCGTTTATGTAATACAGACCCATCATTACATGTCCTGCTCAGAGAACTGCAGGAAAAATCATCCTTTAGTCAAGCTAGGCTGTCTTAAAAGATCGTAGTTTAACAGCTGCTGACCGCTCCTGGCATGTGCCTTACTTTAATAGTAACTGTGTGTTTGGTTTGGTTTCCTCTTTATTGAATTCAAAAAAGTGTAAGACCAGCAAACAGTGGCAGTAAATCAAACTTTTTATTAAGTGCAAAAGCACATAAGGAGTAAAAAACCAGACCAGTTTCGGCTATCCTGTTACTTAGCATTCATCAGTGCAAATGCATTAAACACATTGCTCCTTGTATATAATTAAAAATCAAACATGTGACCAATTAAAGGTGCTCATTTACTCCAGGTTTAAATAAGCCCCCTAATTTAATGATCCATTTTTTTCTCCTTGGTGTTTAATATTTGATGCCAACCAGATTTATGGGATCTGGACCCCCCCCGTATTCTGTCAATCACTGTAAAACTAAATACAACCCATTTACACTTCCAGTTTGAAAAATCAAAGTCATGAACTTATGACTTTGGAGTCCCAATTAAGAGGCAGGAAGAAAAATAAATTTCTCAGAGACCTAGCCGATTACGACAGGAGGGACCCCTTTAATATAGGGAAAGACAAACATGTCCATTTTGCACAATTTAAGAGGAACCCTTCAAAAAGGAAATGCTCTAGATCTATTTTGAAAAAGGCATTTTGCACTTAATAAAAAGTTTGATTTACTGCCATTGTTTGCTAGTCTTATGCTTTTTTGAATTTGGTACATTTGGATTGAGACCTAGCAGCTGCCGTACTTGCGGGGGTTACTTCATATTGGAATTCCTCTTTATTGAGTCACTGTGCTATAATTTGATGACATAAACTAGGTAACCTAGCTAGTAAATAAATTGCTACCAAGCAGTAAGTCAGTAGTCTTATAAATTCAGTGGAGGCTGGTTGAGATTTCTAGTGGAGAGTGAGAAGGAGAAATGAATAAAATAGAAATAAATAGACATTGTTGGGAAGAATCATAGGAGTGGCAATCATATAACTCCCTAATTCACTACGTCAACTACAGCACTTTTAGTCAGGGTGAATTCAGTCTTTTCTCCAACCTATTCTACTCCCACTTTCATTATGAAATAAAGGCAGCATACATGATTGGAAGCTTAACAAGTCCATCTTGTGTAAACAGAAGTCTGCAGCAGCTGCAAGGAGCTTACTTTCAGTGAAGCTTTTCCATGTTGTCACCAGATGCAGTCACTCTGCCGATGAAAAGATTAACTTCATGGCACAACTTGAGTTATTTATGGCTCACAATTTCCAGAATGTACTGTATCTGCCAACCATCAATGTACGTAGCAATGATGGCCCTCTGTAGTCTTGCCATGACCTCTAACACACATTCATTCCCTTGTATGCGACAAGGGCAAGACTACAGAGGGCCATCATTGCTACATGCATCAGAGTTTTGTTTTGGAGTGTTTAATGCAACACATTTATGATGTGTGTGGTTGGTTTCCTTATCAAAAGTATTACTCTGAATGTTAGTTTCTATTAAAAAATGGCACTTTGAGTATCAGATAAGACAATCAAAGAAGTAGAGATGTGGTTTTACAAGACTGGGATCTTTTTGGTGCTTAAGTGAGCAAGTGTTTATTTCTTGTTCCATTATGACAACATTACAAGGACACAAGTGCTGCTATTCAATGATATCAGATATATATCACTCTGTGGTCTCAAGAGATATTGATAAAAAGCACAGAAAATGTGCTTCATGCTTACTGAGCCAATGACTGGGGGATCAGGACATATGTTTGGGCTCAACCTTCTGTCTGCATGATTTCCATGCTTGTTGCAGAGAACTATGAAAACTCACCCCTCATGTTTCTGTGTATATTTTTTAATCTTTCTTTTCTCATGGATTAAAACATGTAATGAGTTATTTTTTCTATGAAAATATAATTGTAAAGAATACTTAAGGGTTGATATAAGGCCCTTTTTTGGCTGCTATGATGAAGCATCTGTTTCTGAAACCAGTTACGATACTATAAGGTCCTGACATTAAGGATTCACTGAACAATATTATTACTCTGTTACAGAAGGTGGTTGCTGATCCTGCTGATGTAAGAGGCAAACTTAGGCTCCAAGATTTTACTCTGCAGAAATGTATCTCATGCCTAGGTCAAGATGAGGCCATTCAAGAAACTAGAATGGGAAGAAATTATGAGTTAAACACAAGAGTGTGCTGCAATGCTAAATGATTTGATAATTTTTCAGGTGAAATTTGAGAATTATGTTAAACTTTGTAACACAAGGAGTACAGGTTTAACCAAATAAGTAAAATATGGTGATCAAGTGAAGCTTATTTCTCTTCGCAACAAAAGTAAATGCTATTTTGGAGGGGGGGAGAGAGAGAGAAGTTATGCTAAACTTATCCAGACAGCCAAAATGATTCTTCTGGAGCAGTGATCAGTGTGTATAACATCACATAACTTTGTGGCACCCCTATATCACATGAATGAGCATAATGTTTAAACTATGCTTAGTCTGTGCTCAGTGATTTAAGCTGTGCTGATATTCTCCATGTGAGTTTCTTTAAAATATAGAATAATACGTATTTCTGGAATTTGAATCACTCCAGACAATTCTCTATTTTCAGGAAGAATGGAGTTTTATCTGAGCATATGCATTGCCGAAGCTGCTACATATAAAATCCAGCTAAGGTTTTCAGCCATGAGGAAGATGGAAAAAAATAATTATACTTTTGTCTTTTGAACTCTGGCAGAAATTAAGGCATTCCTATTTGTCTAAAATTGTCTTTCCTGCAGAGATAAGCTAGGTGAAGTTGGATGCTTCACCAAAGAACAGCAACCTAATATTGAACTGATTGTTCATAGGTTTCTACTAGGCTAACTGCCCTTGTGGGCCATTTTAAGCCTAGCCAATTACCCCATGTGAGACTCAAACCCTGCACCTTGTGTCTGCAAGGTAAACACCTTAACCATTATATCATCCGCCCACCCCTGGCTGTCCTGCAAGTTCTCCATTTTAACCACAATGACTCTTTTGCTTCAGCAAAAAATGCTCCTGCATCATTTAATGAGTGATGAATCCCTGTTAAAAGAAACAATCAAATTATTTAAAAGCAAGAAATCATTGTATAAAAAGATTTCCGTTTGGACACTAAAAGACTTTGGTCCTCCTATAATATATCACTTATCTGTAATTTAATTATCTAATTGATATGCAGTCCTTCAAGACAGACAGAATTTACTTTGTTTAGTGGAAGTCAAATCTGTTAAACTAGATGGAAGATTGTCCACTAATGCTGGACTCTTGTGGAGCTTACCGATGATAAGCTGATTTAACTAGGGGCAGCAGCTCAAAAAGGTTTGAATAGTCAAGGAGTTACTGCTGTTACATAGCTTAGTTCTACATGAAATGGAAGGGTGTAGTAAGGCTCTTACTATCTGGTCCAAGATAAGTGCCTGAGCTATTTATTAAAATTATTAATGGGGTTTACATGAAATTCAAACACAACAATATTCTTTCATTGAACTTAAGCTTCTCCATAAATACGCAAAGGTATTGGCAAGATTCATAAATATAAAAAATTATCCTACCAAAATAAAGCAATTAAACTATAATAACAAAACTTTATTTACAGACAAAGACATTATACAGGTGTTTGAAGAGATATATCAAAAACTATATGGTCACCACGATCAGCCCAGTGAACAACTAATCTATCAATTCATGGAAGAATTGCAATTTCCACTACTAAACTATACTCAAATAAACAACCTAAAAGCCCCAATAACTGTGGAGGAAATTACTGTAGCTATAAACACGCTGAACCAGGTAAAGCACCAGTGCCAGATGGATATGTGGCTGAATTTTACAAGACTTTTAAGCAACAAATTGCACCAATAATACTCTAATTTTCGCCCCATAGCATTACTGTCTCCTCTTGCAAAAATAATGGAAAAATGCATCCACAAACAGTTACTTAATCACCTGTTAAGCAACAATCTCTTAGCTAACTGCCAACATGGGTTTCGACCATTCCATAGTACTACCACAGCATTATTATCGTTCACCGACTCTATTAACATAAATCGCAACAACAACACTCCCTCCTCAGCATTCTTCGTAGACCTGTCAAAAGCCTTTGACATGGTTAATCACCAACTCCTCTTACATCGCCTCAATTCCCTCTCTCTGGACAACCTCGCCCTAAGCTGGTTCACATCCTATCTTGCTAATCGCAAACAAGCAGTACTATGGGACAACCATCTCTCTGATCTTCTCCCAACTGCTATCGGAGTCCCTCAAGGCTCCATCTTAGGTCCTCTTCTGTTTTCCATTTTTATAAATGATCTTCACCTAGCCACTCCTTCATCTACTTGTATTCAATATGCTGATGACACCACCATAATTTGCTCTGCCTCTACCCAGACTGAACTTCACTCCCTTACACAAAAAACCTTCTCCACCATAGAGCAATGGTTCTCTAACCACTGTCTCCTCCTCAACCCCAAGAAAACCAAACTGCTCCTCTTTCCACCTACTCACCTATCTCCCCCTATTGATTTTACACTCACATCTAACAATGGTACCCTCATAGCTCCAGACCAAACAACAAAACTCTTGGGAATTACGATTGATAACCAACTAAAATTTGACTTTCATATCAACTCCACAATAAAAACAACAAACAGAAAACTAGGTTCTCTCTACAGAATCAAATCTTTCTTAACACCTGAAGCCAGAACCACTATAGCGAGAACACACTTGATCTCCACCCTATTATATGCTTCCTCCATATACACTAATCTTTCTACGCATAACCTCAATAAACTAGCCACATCATACAACAACATTGCCAGATTTGCAACTGCCTCTCCATATAGAACTCACCATTGTTTGAATCTAACAAAACTAGGGTGGTTGGAACTACCCACCTTATACAATTCTATCAACTTACCATCGCCCATAAAGCCCTGCATCACCCTGAGAACACACCAATGCTCTCCACCCTCATAAAACCCTATAACAACATGAAGAACCTTCGCTCCTTTAACAAAATACAGATTCAAACTTCCCGATCAAATAATCTAGCTGGTGACTCCACATTTTCCAACTCAATTGGCAAAATCTGGAATCAACTTCCACCAGACCTCACATCCTTGACTACAATTCCACAATTTAAAACCAAACTTAAACTCTTCCTAACCAACCACTGGCTCTGCTCTTGCTATAACCCAGGGTAACCACCTTTCTGTCTCTTATTTTTCCCTCAATCCTTATCATCTGACCTCCCTCCCCTTTTCTTCCTACCCTAGCATATTCCACTTTCCACCTCTTAAATGTTTCTGTTACTCCCCCTGTTAAAGAGACAAAAAAATTCTAAATGTTACTACTTATACAAAAGGTAGAATCACCATAACTTAGTAAAGCATCTAAACCTATTCACCTGTTATGCCTCTAATTGTACCCTAATACCTAGACAGCCTGTAAAAGGTTTAAAGCAAATGTTTTTTTTTTTTTTTATTGTATAATTGTATAATTGTATAATTTTGTATATTCTTAACCAGTTATGTAGTAGTTAGCGGAGCTTTTCTCCTCGGGCCTCCATTGAAAATGGACATGTATCCAGTTGGACTAGCCCGGTTAACAAATGTAAAATAAATAAATAAATAAAAATATAATAAAGTTTGGAATTATGGACCTGTATATAAATAATTCAAAAACTATACTCATACCAAAACCCAACTCGGATGCAGTAAACCCAAACAACTATAGACCGATAGCTCTTATAAATATTGATATTAAAATTCTATTGACAATCTTAGCACACAAAATTAAAAAAATTACCTTTTATTATATCTTCTGAACAATTAAGCTTTATGCATAATAGACAGGTATGGGACAACACACTCACCATAGACTCAATTATCAGTTTAAAAGCAAAGGATTGATGCCCCAGCTTTTGATAGCGTGAACCTAGATTTTCTGTTAAAGATTCTGAAACAATTCAACTTTCCTGATGAATATATAAATATGGTGAGGGCCTTATATAACAGTGCCATGACAACACTATATATAAATAAGATGCAATCAAAACCTATCCAAATCGTTAACGGCACAAGGCAAAGATGTTCGTTATTACCATACTTGTTCAGTATTTACTCCTTAAAATATCCCAATGAACAATATCACCACTACATGCATATCTCAAAAGTCCAAATAAAACATACAGCTTTTGCAAATGACCTTAACATTTACTTTGAATAATACTGATCTAAAAAAGATTTTAAATTCCATTGAAAATTTCTCTAAAATATCTAATTATGCCATTAATTCAAATAAATCAGTGATATTCCCTTTGAATTCCTTAGAACATAAGGCATTCTATTTCCCCAAAACAGAAATCAAAGTAAATTACTCTCTCAAATATCTGGTCATCATGTTTACTCATTCCCACTCAGATTTGACTAAAAACAACCTGTTCAAAACATGGAGTAATATCACGGAAGACACTAAAAAATGGCTAAATCGTAACTAACTATGAACCATCTAACAAAATATGGAATCTTATTAAATATTTTATAACATTATTCCAACGGAGGCGTTTTTGTGGTGACTCCTTCTCGTTTTTGATTTTGATTACTTTGATTATCTTGTCGGAAGGAGTCTCTGAGTTCCAGCAAACAGTTCTGATATTTCTTTTTCCTGCTTTGGTGTGCTGTTCCTGGTACTACACATGGATTCGACCGATATCGAGTTGGACTTCAGACCAGAGACGAGGGAGGTCGTGCTACCGGCATGGGAATCTCTTTTACATCGGAATACCAACCCTTTATTGACTCTGGAGATATCTAATCAGTCCGCTCCGACAAATGCTATCAACAACAGTGAGGTACTAACTGAGTTTAATGCTTTAAGTAGAACTTTTCAAGATGATTTGTTTAAACTACAGAGGTATGCCTGGCAGCGCTTACATCTTGAGGCATGCCTCCACTTTAAAGTTATACCCCGCGGCATGCGAGTGTTTTGCATGCCGACATATGGGGACAGCCACCCAATATTATTACGAAAATGGCAAGACCTAAACATAGGTCTAGGTTTTAATTACATCAAACTGTTACTGGACTATTTTGCTCCGCTGGAGACGGAGCTTAGAAATAAGGTTGACTTACAGCAGCGTCATTTTAATGACTCCTATAATACAGCCTACTTTCAACAGAGGCTAGACAATATTCGTTCACAAGTGCACTTGTTTAGCGAAAGACTTAGGCAAGTGAAACAGAGAAAACTCATTAGAGACTCTAATGATTTTGCTAATGGTCAGATATTTGTCTGGCCCAGAGCTACTCGACCTTCAGCTGTGACAAATAATGGGGTACCTTCACAGACCACCACTACTCAATCCACAACAGCAGAAGTTAATGTCACACATTTTGTTTCCAATGAGAACTCTCAGTCCAATGACACTCCAGCTACATCAGCACAGAATAGCAGTCCTATGGGAGGGAATTCTGTTAGCAATACTCCCCTTCCTAACCAACAAGCTGATAAAGTTCACATGGTTTCTGGAGCTAGATCCAAAGACATTGCCAGCACGTCTACCCATTTTTTACCGTTTCCTGTCAAACAGCAGACGGCATGAAGAGGCCGCTCCAACAGCAGGGGGCCCCGCAAGAGGAAGGGGTCAGAAGAAAAATACGGTCAGACGAGGAAACAAAGGAATTGAATGACTTAGTCTGTAACCTTTCTGATACCCCTTTGTCAGAATCTGCGGTCACACTTCTTAACAAAGGATTAAATTTTATACCCTCTCAACTCAGCAGTTTGGATGAGACTTTAATAGACCTTAGATTGTTCTGCCGTAATTTAGCTTTAAAACTGTTTTTTAAAGATAATTCTGCTATAAAAACAGATGCTGTTAAACAGTTTTTTAAACGCAAAAGTAATTATATGCCACCTATCCCACATGATGTAGAATGTTTTTGTAAACTATGTGAGAAGGATATTTATGAATACTTTACAAATAACCAGAAAAAATGTAAATTCTTTAACCTGACAGAATTAGAGCAGAGATCACTTAAACAACTGAAAAGTGATCCTGCCATAACTATCAAACCTGCAGATAAGGGTGGGGCGGTGGTTTTACTCAATACTGTTGAATATGATACCACCATGACACATATGCTATCAGACACTAATACTTATTCTTTAGTATCTAAGACCTTTGTTGACAATGTAGTAAAAAGAATACAAGCAGATTTATATGATTTACTACTCTGTGGACAAATAAGCTGTGAAACATATGAATACTTCTTGATTGAATATCCCACGTTACCGGTCATAAAAGGTCTGCCCAAGATTCACAAAAATGTTACTCCTGTACCCATGAGGCCAATAGTGGCAAGTGAGCGATGGTGCACATATACCATTTCTTCCTTTTTAGAATGTATGTTGAGACCGATTGTGAATGATATCCCAAATATACTATCGGACTCCTATCAGCTGATTGAGTTTCTGAGAGACTTTAGACTTGACAAAGATGCGTCTAATTACCTATTGGTAACTATGGATGTGGTCAATCTTTTCACAAGTATACCTAATGAACTAGGTCAGCAAGCTGTCAATGAGTTGTTACATAGCAGGTCTCAATACACCAACAATAGACAGATACTGATCAATTATTTACTCGAGTTAGTACTTAATAATAACATCTTTCTGTTTAAAGATAACATCTACTTGCAAAAGTGGGGGGTTGCCATGGGCACCCCCTGCGCCAACAGTTATGCAAACCTAGTAGTTTTTGAATGGGAAAGTAACCATCTATTTAAACATACTCAGTTTAGTAATATCAAACTCTACAAGAGGTTTGTAGATGATGTACTTTTTGTCTGGGAAGGCAACCATAGTGAATGTGTCAAGTTTATTAGAGATGTAGAATCTATGAGCTCTTTCCTTAAGTTTACTGTTGAAACTTCGAGCTCAGAAGTTAATTTCTTAGATCTAACTTTAAAGCTTAATACAGGCGGTGACATCAGCACATCACTCTACAGGAAACCCACTTGGAAGAACTCTCTACTTAGATTTGAAAGCATGCACCCTAGGCACACTTTCTCAGGTATTGTAACTAGTCAGTTGAATAGAATATCTAGGTTATGTACTAATGAAGCTGATCGTTTGAGAGAGATTACTTTTCTAGAAGAACTTCTAAGAGACAGAGGCTACAATAACAATCTGTTAAGAGACTGTAAACAGAAGGTATTAGGTATATCCCCTAACGTGTATATTTCTAAGCACTATCTACATCGATCATTATATAATAGCAATAGGAAACACGATAATTCAGGTACCGTATCTTTTTTATTGAAATATACGAGTGATGTTTCCAATATTCAGAATTTGATTAAGAAAAACTGGAATATTTTAAATATGGACCCAGATACCACACGGATAGTTGGTAATTACCCGACCTTCAGTTACAGGAACTGTAGTAACCTCAAACAGATACTATGTATAGATAAGTACAATCCTACTAGTAATGTCATGACACCTAAAAAAAGAGGAACATTTCCCTGTGGGAAATGTCATATGTGTCCCCACATTTCCACGGAACAAACTTTTGAACATCCTCATGGTTTATATGTGTTCCATCCAAACCACTTCTATAATTGCAATAATACAAATTTGGTATATCTGGCCACATGTGAACGCTGTCCTGCGTTCTACGTGGGACTTACTAAAAGGAGACTTAGGGACAGACTATACAACCATCTCTATGACATCAGGAAGAGAAATGACCAAAATGCACTTGCAAAGCACATTATTGAACATGATTCTCATTATTTCACATTTAAGGTATTACAAGTGATGAGGGAAAATCCTAGAGGAGGAGATGCTGTTAACAATCTAGCATGCTTGGAGTTAAAATGGATACTCTTATTGAAAGCCCAAACTGACCCTGGGATAAATCAGTTTTTGTCCATAAAACCCATCCTGAATAGTAGACCTTTATAATGTGACAACTGAGTTCTTAGAAATTGTTTGTGAATAATCCTACATGCTAGGCACTGTTCATGTTCAACATTATTGTTATTAATATTGCATCCACACTGATATAGTTTACAGTGTTAGGATGCTTATTTTTCTAGAGAATTTGCTTTAGTGACACTAGACTTTATCCGTGTTCATGTTTATGCTCCTATATATGTTTGGTTGTTTATACTTGCACTGGTTTTACTATTTCTACTATCTTCTATTGGCTTTCTTGCCCTTGGTTTATTTTTATCTTTTATTTCTTTACTTTGAGGAATGATTTGAGTTAGTTTACATGCCTTTTATAGGATACTCCATTAGGCTTCATGCCTTAAGGATGGATGGTCATTTAAGAGAAGCCAAACTATATGCTATATTGTAATAGACAAGGAACATGATACACTGAGAGAGCAGCTATCAGTTCCCACAACGGAGACGCTATTGCGGGTAAGAATATTTCTTTTCCCGCAATTACACCAGATCTGTTGTGATGTTTTTTAGAGGGTTTTTTGTCTTTTTTGTCTTATTTTACCCTCTTCCCACCCTTTTTAGAGCTATATAGTTGATGGCAGGCAAAGGGGAAAAAAATTTTTTGTTAAGGTTAGTATATACATTCTTATATTTATGCCTATATCTGTTTGACAGGGGGTTTGAAATAATACTGTCAGATATCAGGAACGGTGTTTTCAAGTTCACGTCTATGTATATGTCCATTTTTCAACTGTTTTTCAACTGTTTGAGGAATTTATGCATTCGTAGTACAGTTAGTTTTTATTTAGATATTTTATTCATGATGATTTTGATATTGTTTTTTGCTATGCATAATTGATTTAGTAAGATGTTTTATTACTGTATTTTATGGTTCCTGTATGATTGAGGTATTATTTAAGCAAACATCATTATGAATGGGTTGCCGCTTGTTGCACCGTCAGGAGTAGTCTCCTGCTGGATGCCATCAGAAATGCAAACCAAATATGTCGGTTTAGCAACACTTTATCTAATGAATGAGAAGGAAGCTTCACTGCTATTTTAATAATGCTGTTTAACATGGTTAAGTCAGGATGTGCTTATGCATTATTCGCTATACATTATGTGCACTACAACTGTTTAACAAACCGTCTCGCTAATATATGTTTGTAGATGGTTTAACTTCTTTAAAAGTGAGAGTATTCTGTACTTTTAGGAGCTTTAGTATTTGAACTTCTGCAAACATCTCATTTGTAACCTTGGATACATGCTTAATTAATTGATTGATTGTTTTAATGTTCCCGCCTAAATGTTTTTACTGCATTTAAATAAGCGTCCATTGTATTAGAAATGTGATTATCTGAGGAAGCATAGCTTTGCTATGCGAAAGCGCTTATTCACTGTGTTTTACCTTATTAAATATTTTATAACATTATTCCAACGGAGGCGTTTTTGTGGTGACTCCTTCTCGTTTTTGATTTTGAATACCTTAACATTTACTTCGAATAATACTGATCTAAAAAAGATTTTAAATTCCATTGAAAATTTCTCTAAAATATCTAATTATGCCATTAATCCAAATAAATCAGTGATATTCCCTTTGAATCCCTTAGGACATAAGGAATTCTATTTCCCCAAAACAGAAATCAAAGTAAATTACTCTCTCAAATATCTGGTCATCATGTTTACTCATTCCCACTCAGATTTGACTAAAAACAACCTGTTCAAAACATGGAGTAATATCACGGAAGACACTAAAAAATGGCTAAATCGTAACTTATCACCATTATCTAAGATGGCGATTATAAAAATTAATATTCTCCTAAGATTACTGTTTCATTTCAATGCTATAAATCAATATATACCAAATAGCTTTTTCTCCAAATTAGAAGCACTCCTAGGGAAATTTATATGGCACCCTAAAAACACTAGAATAAGATATTCCAGATTAATATTACCTAAAGAGAAAGGTGGCCAAGGATTACCTGATTTTCAGAGATACTATGGCATTATTAATGGTAGTCAAATCATTCAGATAACTAACTATGAACCATCTAACAAAATATGGAATCCATTTTGGATCAAACTATATTATCAACATCTAATCTCATTAAACTTAAACCCTAAAGCAATACCCTTTCTAAACTCTAAGACACTAAGACATTTTAAAATTCACCCCATAATCATAAGAAAAACCTTACTATTCCAAAAGCTTTTATATTCTCTTAATCTTAATGATACTTTACTACTCCGACAACCAATCCATCTAAACCCAAATATCAGATTAAACAACACTATGTTAAACCTGGACCAGTACCCATTAATTAAAAAATGCACAGTTTGGGACTTCTTCCAAATTAAAAAACTTCAAATTGAAAGTATAAGGCAAAGATTAGAAGTAAATAAAAGTTTTAACATTATTATTAAACAAATATTATATTTGACCAACACAATTACTGCTGCTATCAAAACTGGCAACCAATATATGCAGTTATACCAACAAATTATAAACTTACTGCTTCTAAGATCAAAAATGCTATCAAACACCTACAGATTAATAACAATGATTAAATACCAAGATTCGCTCCTATACTCAAAATACTGGGAGGAAAGAATAACAAGATTACTGTCGAACAAAAATCTGCTGCAATTAAACTCACCATGAAACTAACCCCTTTCAAAAAAATAATTTATACCCAGATTATGATTAATAACAATGCTTACCACACTCCACTTTTTCTAAGTAAAATCAACCCTTCTCTTTCTACCTTTTGCCCCTCATGTCCAAATAGTGTAGCTGATACCCTACACATTTTCTGGAGTTGCAAAAATGTATACAAATTATGGTGTTTGTTAAGATATAAACTGGTAAAAAAGGGGTACACTAAATCTACTTTAATGTGGGAAACTGCAATTTTACATATATTCCCCACAAATTTCACACATACAAAGAAGCACATCATAATAACGTTGCGTGCAATGTTGAAATCATACATAGCTCAAAATTGGCTAGATAGAACCAAAATTACATGGGTAAAATTTAAAGGCTTGGCTATGAAATAAGTATTAGCCAACAAGCTAATTACTAAAAGCTAAAAAAAACTATCCTATTATCAGAAATGTTGGATAACACTCATAGAAATCTTAAGGTAAACCTAAATATATCCTAGAGATAAAAATATTACCACTATACCAAATGAAGGGGACTATATGAAAATATTACCACTATACCAAACGATTGGGACTATTAAAAAAAAAAAAACATATTATTAGTCTAACCTTTATCAGATCTTATTTTTGGAAAGGTCAAGAAAACGCTAATCAATAGGTTATTAGAGGTGACATCGAACTATAAATAGCGTAAATAGTAATAAAGATACTGCTATAAGTTAGGTAGACTATGGTTATTCAGAGAGACTGATCAGTGGCAGATCATATTAAGTCAAACACACCTCTGTGCAAACTTTGTTTAAACTTCAGAATGTAATGTTATGTTTTTCTAAGATGTTATACAGACAAATGTGAGTTACTAAACTGCTAACTAATTTTGTATAACTATGACTGATCACGGATTACTTATATCCTGTTATGATATTATGTTACCTAGCAAGTGAAATTCTATGTATCTTGTTCTTTATAAAAAAAAAAAGAGAAAAATACAATAAAAATGATATTGGAAAAAAATAAAGTTATTAATGGGGGACTTATGGCTCTCCAAACCATCCCTGTGGGCTAAGAGATTTACAACACTTTCCGTAAGGCTGATACGTAGGTGAATTTTGTTTTTGCTGCTCATTCTGCATTTTTTTCTTTGTACACATATTCACTGAATATCCTTTGTAACACCCCCCTTTACAGTTCAGAGTGTGGGTACTGAGGTGTTTTTTTTTTGTGTGTGCATGCTAGCTTGTGCATGACCGAGTGCAGCAGTCTCCTTCTAGTTGTTGCCTTCCTTAAAACTAAACAAAGATTTATTATCAATTTTTTTCTGAATCCCAGTGTGTAAAATTAAATATGATAAATATTTGCTAATAATCTTTTTTAATAACTCGTCATCCATAGTGTGCATAAATCGTATGGAATAATCATAATTTTCCCATGCCTACATTTGAAGACTTTTTAGTCAATGGCCTTACTAAAATTGGAGAAAAATCCACAGTTCTTCCACACAAAAACCCCATTGGCCAAGCTCATTAATAAATTAGTAGGAAAGCCACTAGCAAAGAATGTATTTTTTTACTATCTCTTTAGTGTCTTTTGATCAATAATTCTGTAATCTAGATAAATTGTCCTTTAACAATATTTATTTTCCCACTTCAGCTGAAAGCTGTCAAAATGCAGCAAAGAAATGGAGAAATTTTGCTTCCAAAAATAGTTCATGATAAACAATGAGTAGTTCTATCATCAAAAATACAAACATCCAAATAAGCAGTTGTGTGTACAGACCATCTACTTACAAAAGATAAAAACTGTGTTGTGCTGTTAACATATTCAAAAAATCCTCCATCTCTGTCACAAATGCATTCTTCAAAATAAAATGTCATCCAACAAAGTAAATATTTAGTAAACTTACACCAAAACTGATTACATACTACAAAATATTGTTCTCATCAACACATAATAAGGTTAGTATATAATGGTGCTGCAGTAGCTCTCATAGCTACACCTCTAGGTTGGGGGAAAATTTCACTCTGAAAAAATGCAATTATTTTTCAATACTAAGTACATATTAGCCCTGAATTGTTACAAAATGTCTCTAAACCAGTCTAAGTCTGTTTCATGAGGTATAGCCATAAGAAAATCTTTCATAGCAATTGTAACAAATATTAGGTCCTCTGAATATAGCATGTCCCTTAAATTGTCCATAAAGTTCTAAGCATCATGTGCATCTGGAACCCCTCAGCTACATGTTTTAGCTTCTTGTCTACATAACATGCTAAGGGTTTCATGTTTCAACTTATTATCTATGTAACATGCTAAGGGTTTCATGTTTCAGCTTCTTGTCTACGTAACATGCTAAGGATTTTGTTTTACCACCCATTGTTGCCAAAATGGGTCTCAGTCTGCATCTATATCTGGATTTGGCATCTTTCTCTGATGGTGTTACACCATGAACCTGAGGATCTCACTTCTGGTTATTTGTCTGGTGCCATTTTGGTTGTTTCAATTTGTCATTAGTCTGCTTGGGATTATCTGCATTAAGAAAATCAACAGATATGTATTCAAGGATGCATTTGGCTTTATTAGATAAGTTTACAGAGACTTTGGGGATCCTGTTCAACTGGAAGAATCTATATTTTTGTACACTTTCTTCTAGATTTGTTATGGTCAAGATAAGGCTTTGTCCAAATAAATTTAGCTTTTGTCATATATACTAGTTCTCTACTTGTTTTACTAGATAGTTGAGTGAAGATCATTAGTCATGGAATTTATGTGGAAGGATACGTATCTTACAGTAGAAAAATAGTGTCTTATATTAGCCTAAATTTATTAATGAGTTTGGAATCCCAGTTTCACAGTGAATTAAATGGCCCTTTCAGTGACCACTTTTCTCATTGTTAAGGAGGTTCTCTCCCTAGTTAATTTAAATTAGAAATGAATGTGTGACAAACTCAAAATGTTTTATTATAAACAACTCTTAAATGAATTCCCATACTACTCTGAACAAATGGTACAGGTAAAATATTTTACTAGCCCTAAATGCTTTTGTTTTTTTGTGCTTGAATGATGCTTCTTTGCCCAAAGCCAAATGTAGAAATTTATGGATTACCTTGTTGGTGGATTCGGTGAAGAGACAAAGATTAGGGATGGACTGGATGGTCATTAGCATGCTTGTGTCGGGACAGTTTTGCTGTTTTGCAGAATCAATATGGTTTAACCTGTAATGATTTTTGTAAGCATATGGGACTTTGCCATTGGATGGGTCTTTTAAGTGGACTTAGTTGTGGCTAGTGGCTATCAAGGATGCATGGTGTTGAAATGCTATTAAATTTCTGACATCAGTAATGCAACAGCTGGACATATTTTTAGCTGTGCACAAGTGGCTTAAGGTAGGGAGATATAAAAAGAGCTAGTTTATCTTTTTTCATTTGTCTCCTTCTGTCATTCCTTTTTGCAAAAAAATGGGCTGGGCACATGGAGGCTAAGACATTGGTGAGACTGAGAAATGCTTGTCCTGAAAGTTAGGCACTTTGGTTAGACATGACTATCTTTACTACACACACTGGAAATCACATGGCAGTGGTCTTCACAAAAATGTCAAAAATTCCTCCATTCTGGTAATGTCAGTCAGGTGACATTGATTATGGACATGTAGTGTGTTACTGTCATGTTGTTAATAATATTTAGGATATTTTTTTTTCAAAGTAATTTCTTGAATACTAGGAAAGGTATTGAGTGCAGACAGGTTGTATTATACTGGGATCTACAATGTTTTTGAGGTATCTTTCCTCTAAAAGTACAAGCTCAAGCTTATTATGTCAGTGGTGGTGCTGGTAGGATTATCAGTATCTCTGTCTCTCTCTCTCTCTCTAGGTGTGTGTATATATATATATATATATATATATATGTATAAAGATTTACTACTGATATTCTGAAACTGCATTCCTCGACTGGTCACATGGTCGAACCAAAATGTTGAATCTGGAATGTCGAAAAAGTGGCCAATTCTAAACTGAATACATTGACACCTGTAGTTCAATGTATTTGACATAGCAGGTGGTGACATCAGTTACCCATGGTTTGCAGCTTAATGTACCATGATATTCCACAGTCAGCGGTACATGTGTTTTACTATTTTGCAAGGGTGCAACCCCCCTGCACCCCCACACCCCATGCAAATTATATATACCAACTGCAAGATCGCACTACAGTGAGGAAATGGGTTAATTTCCTGTTCCTCACTGAACCGCGATCTTCACTCATAATTTTGAACTCAGATAATCGACTACACTACAGCAAATGGATAGTGTAGTTCGATGTTTTCTGGTTTGGGCTTCTGCCTATTGGGAAAGTGCTTTTTGAACACATGCTGTTTGAGCACAGGCACTTCACAAATATATATATATATATATATATATATATATATATATATATATATATATATATATATATATATATATATATATGGGTCCCTATCAGATTATCAAAGTTTCAAAATTTAAAACATCATACGGCTGAGTCCATATGATTGAAACTTTGAAACTTTATACATTTTGAATGGAGAGCGCTGTACAGCACAGAATGGCAAATGTATGGTTTTCCTCATTATAATGCGATCTTGGAGTTGGTATGTTTATGTAGCAGGGAGTGGGGGCATGCAGGGGGTTTGCCCCTTGCAAAAACGTAAAAAAATTTTTGTTTTTATTTATTTTTCTAATTTTATTTTCAACGTTTCAAAACTTTGATCATATGGTCTCAGCCGTATGATAGGGACCCATATATATGGAGTTTTTAACCAGATTGTTTAATGAAATCTTGGAAAGTGAGAGGATGCCTGAGGAATGGAGAAAAAGTGTTTTGGTACCAATTTTTAAGAATAAGGGTGATGTGCAGAGCTGTAGTAACTACAGAGGGATAAAATTGATCAGTCACAGCATGAAGTTATGGGAAATAGTAGTGGAAGTAAGGTTAAGAAGGGACGTGATGATTAGTGATCAGCGGTATGGTTTCATGCCAGGAAACAGCACTACAGATGCGATCTTTGCTCTGAGAGTGTTGATGGAGAAGTACAAAAAATGTCAGAAGGAGTTGAATTGTGTTTTTGTAGACAGAGAAAGAATATGACAGGGTACCTGGAGAGGAGGTGTGGTATTGTATGAGGAAGTCAGGAGTGTCAGAAAAGTATGTAAGAGTGGTACAGGATATGTACGAGGGTAGTGTGACAGCGGTGAGGTCAGCGGTGGGAGTGACGGATGCATTTAAGGTGGAGGTGGGGTTACATCAAGGATCAGCTCTGAGCCCTTTCTTATTTGCAGTGGTGATGGACAGGTTGTCAGACGAGATCAGACAGGAGTTCCTGTGGACTATGATGTTGGCAGATGACATTGTGATCTGTAGTGAGAGTAGGGAACAGGTGGAGGAGACCCTGGAGAGATGGAGATATGCTCTAGAGAGAAGAGGAATGAAGGTCAGCAGGACTAAGACAGAATATATGTGTGTGAATGAGAAGGAGGATAGAGGAATGGTGATGATGCAAGGAGTAGAGGTGGTGAAGGTGGATGAGTTTAAATACTTGGGGTCAATAGTTCAGAGTAACGGTGAGTGTGGAAGATAGGTGAAGACGAGAGTACAGGCAGGATGGAGTGGTTGGAGAAGAGTGTCAGGAGTGATTTGTGACAGACTAGTGCCTGTAAGAGTGAAAGGGAAGGTCTACAAGAGGGTAGTGAGACCAGCTATGTTATATGGGTTGGAGACAGTGGCATTGACAAAAAGGCAGGAGTTTGAGCTGGATGTGGCAGAATTAAAGATGTTAAGATTTGCACTGGGTGTGATGAGGGTGGACAGGATTAGGAATAAGTATATTAGAAGGTCAGCCCAGGTTGGAAGGTTTGGAGACAAAGCCAGAGAGGCAAGATTACATTGGTTTGGACATGTGCTGAGGAGGGATGCTGAGTATATTGGGAAAAAGATGCTAAGGATGAAGCTACCAGGTAACAGGAAAAGAGGAAGGCCTAAGATAAGGTTTTTGGATGTGGTGAGAGAGGACATGCAGGTGGTTGGTGTGACAGAGCAAGATGCAGAGGACAGGAATAAATGGAAACAGATAATCTGCTGTGGCGACCCCTAACGGGAACAGCCGAAAGAAGATGATGATAAGTCCTATATAGTGATACTTTAGAAAATACTCTGTCCTCTCAGGCTGGACTATGGCTATGTTATTGGTATTAAAGTTACTAAAACTAAGGGAAAACATATATGATATAGATATAGTTATAGGTTCTGTGAAGTGCTGCAAAGAAATCTGGAATGGATCTCATAAGGATAAGCTGATTGCAATACATTTTGGACAAATGCTCACAGAAGGTATTGCTGAACTGTGTGTTATGCCTTATTGTGGGCTTGTGTGTTTCCTTTGATATCAGGTCTGTGGCACGGTTTCTATGGTTTGTACGTAAATTAATAATAAAAAAAACGCTGCTTAAAGAAATAAGCAGAAAGTGCAGAATACAAAATTAAAAGACATGTTGGAAATACAGGCGTGATGAGGCAACCAAATGAACAGAAAAGTGTGGGATAACAAACAGTCATGTAAAAGGGATGAATGCAGAGGGACAAAAAATGACTGAATACTTTGCAGAAGCAAATGTCTCCTCCGAACATTAATGCTGTCATTTATATGAGTATTTAGGTCAAATGAATGTGAATTAGCATGTAAACAGTTTACATAACATTGTACCTACTGCTAAATATAACAGCTAGTTTTGCGTTGTTATAGGCTGGCTCTTTGTCATAGCATTCTGTACATTCTTTTTAAATCATATGCTTTTACTGCACAGTGCAAAGTCAAAGCAAAGTCATATTTGCTGCTTTTGAGAACTTCTGCTGCATCAAATTTCATTAGTAACTAAGAACAACATAATTAGTTGACAGGATCAAGGGATATGGTGGCGTTATTTATGCTGAAACTAAATGAAACTGTGGGTCACAGATGCAGTATGTGTTATCTTAAGCTGAGTTAGAAATTTAAAACTTATTCATGTGTACAACAGCTTGACATAGAAACCGGACAGGCAATCTATATTTATTTGCCTACAGTGTGGGTCTGAAGAAGTCACTTAACTAGACAGGGCTCCCAAGACCTTCTAAAAAGAGCAAACCTTGTCAATAAAAAGATCAAATTAAAAATAATAAAAAACTGCACTAACAAATATTTACAAAAATACAGAGCTAGATTGACAGATGTGTTGCTTTTTTAAAAAATGTATTTAAATCCATCATGTCTTTTTTGTATCTGCCTATCCCAACACCATTAACTTGCATTATTGCCGGCTGTCATTCATTTTCTCTGTTCCGCTTTACTATAAACGCGTCTGTATCTAACATACACTTATTTGATATCCATACATTTTTTGTCTCAGCCTCTCTTGAGGTAACTTGGTTCTACATTAGACTGGCCTTTCCACAAACATGTAGCTCTGCAAATGTTTTGGTTGTCCACCTCACCACTGTAACATGTATACTCCTTCTATGGCACTCTTTTCTAAGTATACCTTGCATCTACCTGAAAAGTCCTTTTTTATCTTGTACATTTTCCTGCATTTCATTTCTTAATGTTAATGTTTCTGTGACATGGCATGGTGAAAGGATTGGATTGGACATGGTGGTCATAAGGAATGGATAGTCCATGATATGGGATGACAGGGAAAAAAGTGGGTGATTATGATGTGAGACATCTATCTCCAATGGCAGACAGAAGCATTTCCTCATCTCCAGGTAGCAATGAAAACAGACAATTTGAAGTATTCCAATTTTAAGGGTTCAAATATAAATTAATGACTGGAACTAGTAGGCGGAGTATCCTTTATCTAGGTCTCTGTAGGGTGGTGAGGTGAGACATTTACAGATCAGCACTGATTAACGGAGGCTGCGCAACAGTAATATTCACACTGGTCATGAAAGTAAGATACAGGAAGAGCTAAAAATACCAGGGTCTGGGATTAGATGGGCACAAATGATAAGGGAATACAGGGTTCATGAACAGGGATGCTGGCTGGAGATCACAAAATATTCAGGAACTCTGGACGTCTGATTTAGGAAGAGAAAGATAAAGAGTTATTGCCATATTATCATTATTTAAAAAACAAAATTCAAAAATTAAAGTATAAAAAATTGAGAGAAGGAATAAAACATTTTAAATCTTCTAGTAGGATCAAAATAATAAAACAAAAATATTAAACAGGACAAGAAACAAGAAGTTTAAGAAGTGGAGCGCAGGCAACAATAGCTTACAAAAAATAAATTAAAACAGCAACAAAGTAAAGTGTGAAAAGGAACCAATATGTCTTTGAAATGGGGCTGATAAATAGAATGAAATACAAAACAAATACTTTTTTTTAAACACATCTGAAAGGGATTTGATCCTCAGTATAACATCATCTTGAAAACAGAGGACAGTAACAAATTAAATAAGTGATACTGTTAAGATCTTCTCTGATCCTTTTGTTAAACCTTGTGGTAGTGGTATTAACCTAGTGAATAACAACTTAACGGGTAATGAAGAATGCACTACTACTTCCATAGATGTTTCTGGCAGTACTACATAACTGGAAAAACTGGGTCAGATGAACGTACCAGGAAGAGTTGAAAATACTGGATATTCACTGACCCGACCATTACATTTATTTTTAAGGTATATTTTGAAACAAATAAAATATAATAATACAAAATGACTGGAAGTCAGATGTTGCCAATCCAGTCTTTAAGTGGAAGAGGGCTTGTGAGGACCCAGGCAGCTACAGGCCTATTAGTCTACTGTTCAGTTTAGGGAAAATAATAGAACCTATTGTATTAGGTATGCTAAAAATGATTTATGTTAGAAAGGATTTATTAATAGCAATCAAAATGCTATGTTAAAGAATGCTATGTAACAACTTGCGACCATTTTTTATAACACTAAAAAAGCTATTAAAATCAGCATTAATAGTGGATGAAATATATAGTGGATTTATATATTGTAGAACAGATCAGATGTTGTTGGCTGATGAGTTAAACAATAGGTATTTCTACAAACTCGGTGTTCTGGATCAATTGATAGCTTAATGATAAGCACTGGATCAATTGACAGCTTAATGGTAAGGTCTGGATCAAATTATATCTTAATGATAAGCACTGGATCAGTTGATATCTTATTGGTAAGCACTGGATCAATTGATAGCTTAATGGTAAGCACTGGATCAATTGATAGCTTAATGGTAAGCTCTGGATCAATTGTTAGCTTAATAGTAAGCCTTGGCAAGCAGTGGTAGGAGATGATTTAAAATGGGTTATGGCTAAGGCATACTTCAGGCATCTATCTTGGAACCATACTTCTTTGGGGTTTATATGTTTGCTGTACCCAGACAAGTTTTACTGCTTCTATGCAGGCAATCTAAAGTTAGGCATATGAATAACACATGATGACAGCATAGCAAGTTTGCAAAACTGCTAGCATGATCTTGGATAGTATTTGGAGGAATATCATATGGTGATAAATACTGATAAGACCAAATGTATGCCTGTTGATAAGAAAAAATGTTAGTGAATATGAGATTAAAGGAAAGGAGATCAAAAGCATTACACTCTTTAAAAATGTTTGTCACTGGATGGACAAGAAAATAAGTTTTGACTACGAAGTTGACCAACTCATTAGCGCATGCAACAACTAAAATGTTGAAAAAAATACCATATATTAGAAAAAGAAAAACAATAAACCAAAACTGGCACCAGAAACACGTAGACACAAGATCCAATTCATTAAATGGTTTCCTGTGAAACTTCATCATGTCAACTAAAATGACGTCTTCAGAAAAAAAAAAAACGTCCAAAACCATTTACGTTAAGAACACAAATAATATTATGCAAAACAACTAACAGAAGAGTAATAGTAAAATTGTGCTAATGTGAGCATGTATTTTAACAAACAAAAACTCTAATGAAGTTTATCTGTTAAGAGTTTCTAAAACTCAATGCTGTTAGAGAGTCATTAGCATCAAGGTAACTGGTGGCATTTAGCTTTATTTGTCATTTAGCTTTCCATTTCTCTAATCTCTACCAGTCTATATCCCTTGCACTAATGTCAGTACCATCAATAACCAAAATAATCCCTAAATAGTGCATTTTCTTTTTGACATTTCTAACAGCATTACTAACAGATAATTTGGTTCAATCAATGGATGGTCTTACCAATGCAAAAAAAAATCACAACTTTCACAACTTGCAAGATAGACAACTGCCATGAATATATAAGTGCAGTTTCTGCAAGATGTTATACTTCTGTGTCCTGAATTAACAAATCAAAATTGTTTACAAAATCCACAGGCATGTGTCCTTGCTGCTTTTTATGTATTAACAAACTAAACAAAATGTTCATCACATTCTCAAATACCCTTAATGTTTTCTTTTTCCCCATGTATATTAAATGAAGTACTTTTCCAGCAGCCAACAAATTCTTGAGTGTTTCTTTAAAATGTCCCATTTGCTAACTAGCACTTTTTGATGGCTTGACTGCAAAAACAGTGATTATGTAAATTACAATATAAGCTTCACTCTTACTGAAAGACTTAAATGTAATAACTTTAGTCATATCACTGCCAGTGATATTAGAATACAAAGCCACATTAGCTTAATTTAGAATGGGAGAATATTTCACAACTAAAGAACAGTCTAAAACAAAGTAGTGGGAACCAAGAATAAATTGAATAAGTGTATTAGTGACCATGTATCACAATAAATAACTTGTGCAAATGCTTTCTTCTGTCAGGACTTCATCAGAAAATAGAATCACTTTTTAACTTCTTGTTCATAAAACCTTGTGACAAACCATGTGACTTAGAATGTTAACTGAATTTTCAAAAAGCATTACATGACAAATTTAAACTTCTCATTGCATCATTCTTATAACATACATCATATTGAATAAAATAAATGCAAAATAAAAATAAACTAATACATTTTTACATAATATTAGAATGTTTCATACACTTAATTATGTTGTAAATTAATTTTAAGTAACACAGTTCATGGGAGTTTGAAAATTAAAACAGCATTCAACTAATAACTCTCAACTACTAATAAACTGATCTCATATTTAAAGCTGGAAAAATAATAATATGTGGATTACTATCCGGGGGAGGAGGTTGAGGCATCTTACCTTAGTTGTCATATTAATTCTCTTTGATTTAACAAAATCTCCCAGGGGACTCCTTAGGGGTCTTTAGCAACCTTTTCAATAATGGAAAACTTGAAATTTTAAATGCAAAACAAACAGTATGAGCTCTAGATTTATGTTCATTTCCTAATATCACTGTTGTGTCAGTGTTAATAAAACAACATTATTTTCAACAAAAACAAGCAGTTGCACCTTTTAAAGGTGCTATAAACTCTCTTTAAGATCCAACCTTTGTCATCTCGAAATATTTTTTCAATTTTTTCCACTTGTGTAAACAAATTTTGGAGCATAACCTAATTTGTTTAAGACCACAATATATCATCAGCTTTGAATATATTCCAATTAGTTTTTATAATGTTAGTAATACAGGTCAAATCAGTATTATATTCTAGTAACATAGCTTGTTCAAATTACCCATTAATCTCTCTAATAGGAATTATTGGTTTCTATACTGTTCCTCCAGTACTCATTTTATTGTATGGTATTACTGTGTTTCTAATAAATCTGTACCTAGTAATGGTACAAATTTCTTTCCCCACTCATCTGAAATGTCAGTGCTAATTTTAATTATAAGATATAAGGGATATCCTCTTTCAGGAAACATACTCGCCAGTTTTCTTTCCAATAAAAACATCTCTTTATTGAAAATTATTCTAGCAAGTCTACCACATTGCCCTTTAAGCAAGTTACATTTACGTGAAAAAGTTTGATAACTACAATAGTGTAAGAAACTGTTGGAAAAGGTTGGCTTCCTGGAAATATTAGATACAAATAATTTGTCCTGTTTACTGATAGTTACATCTAAATAATTAACCTCATTTATCTTGTAAATATGTGTACATTTCAAAAAAATAGTAGATTCATTTAAATATTCCATAAATTCAGATATTTTACCAAGGTTATCATGTCAAATAATAAATATGTCATCCAAATATCTAATGTAAAGTTTCCAGATGTATGTATATTTGGAATTAAAGACAAATTTCTTCTCTCAAGACCACATTACTAAGTTCATGTAAATGGGAGCACATGCCACACCGATTGCTATCCCAGTAGTTTGCTTATAATATTCTCCTTCAAAATATATGAAGTCATTATTGAGAATGACTTTCATTAAATTACATGTAATACCCATACAATAGGTTTAGAATGGTTCTGTGAGGCTCTTTTGGATTATGTTTTCTTGACCACTATAACATTAATATTCTAAGTAAACAAATCAATTACATCTATTGTGAGGAAACTGATAGTTTCACCCCATAGGTCCTGTTGAATTCTTTTCAAGAAGTCCCAGGAATTCTTTAATAAATGAGTCCTCCTGTGTGTGAAAGGTTTCAAACAATAAACAATGAATGATGCTAGTAGACAAATTTTGGACCTTTGAGCCACCAGAATGGGCTTTAATGGATGGTTTTGTTAAAATAAAGAGAATTAATGTGGCAACTAAAGTTAGATGCCTCAACCCAACCAGGTATTAATGAACATATTACTATTTTTCAAGCTTTAAAGATGAGATTTATTATTAGTTTTGCATTATTAGTTGAGTGTTATTTTAATTTTAAAAGCCCTATTAAATATGTTATTTTAAAATCAATTTACAACATAATTAAGTATATGATATATTCTAATATTGTATGAAATGTATTAATTTATTATTTTTTTTTTACATTTATATTATTCAATATAACAAAGGTTGTAAAAATGATGCAATGAGAAGTCTAACAAAATTGTCATGTGGTGCCTTTTTAAAATTCAGTTAATGTTATAAGTCACATGGTTTGTCACAAGGTTTTATAAACAAGTTAGGGAGTGATTTTATTACCTGATGCAGTCCTGATGGATGAAAGCATCTGTATATATAGTTTATTATTTTACATGGTCACTAATAATCTTATTCAATTTATTCCTGGTTCAAACTGCTTCACATTTGACTGTTTTTTTAGTTGTGTGTCTCTAGATTACAGTCAATTTCACCTTATTTGTTGAATGGAGAAAATCTACTACTTCAGTGTAGGTTGGCTTCTTTCCAAATATTAACTCCTTTTTTATCACAACCAAAAGAGTTTAAGCATAAAACTTGCTTCCTGTAAAAAGGTATTACTGCTACAGGTTAATTTTGACATTCTAAAATTTAACCTTTCATAACAGTCTTCTTAAAAAAAGTATGATTAATAAAAAAAATGTAAATAAATATTTGGAATGGTAGGTTTTCTAAAATCTCTGTATGCATGTAAATTGTTATAATGCTACATACTTACTCAAAGTGATGTCAAGGTGATCAATGGAATCTGTATCCCTTTGAAATTAAAGTTTATTATTTAAATAATTCAAAAATTCTAATAGTCCATTCTCATCTCCTTCTTAGATGAAAAAAAAACAACAACAAATTGTTGCCATTTCAACACTAAAATTAAAGCCTCTAACTGTATCTTGAGTTAAGTAACCATTTGTTTACTAGTCATTCATAGTTATATTTTCAAACATGGGGTTACAGCAGCCCCATTTATACACTTTTAATTTGGTGACAATTCCTGTTAAAAAAGTAAGAAAATTGTTCAGGCCTACTTCATGTAGGCAGTTCAACAGATTCATGTCCAAAAAGTTTAGACTTTAATGAATAATTGCAGAACATATGTAATGTCTCTTCCTGAGGTACATCCGTATATTAATCAGCAACATCAGAAGTTACCAAGATAAAATTGCCCTTAAAAGGGACTTGTTTAGCCTGAATTAAAAAATGCCACAAGTCCTTCACAAAAGAAAAGGAACCATTTAAAGCTTCCTTCATCAATTTATGAACATGAATAACTAGGGGGCTCTGTCTGGGATTTTAAACATAAAGATAAGCATAACTATCATCAAAAATATGATTATTCAAAAATAAATCAAGTACAAAGGTATCAGTTCTACTGCATGCTGCTATAACCCTATCATCAGGTAAAAAAGTAATGCTATGAATACATTTAGGGTGCCTACTTGGAGATACCTTTCCCTTTATCTAAGTTAACTGGATGAAAAGATTGCTTTAAAAGATATGAAGTCAGGTAAAGAGTGAGGGATAGTCATAATTAATACTGACGCATCATGCATTCATTACATTACTTTACTTTTTGGTTATCTGTCAATAAGTTTTACGGTCAGGTGTTCTATGGTTATGTTAGCAGTTTTGAATGGATGACAAATCCCAGGACAGCTACAGCCTTTAAAAGAGTCTGGAATTTGTAGAAGAAAAGGCATGAAAAGGGAGGTCAGCTCACCTGGTCTAGGTATACTACTGACTCTCCTTCTCTCAGGTTATGATATGCAATATGTCATCAATACATAATTTACTTTGAACAAAAAAACAGAAATACAACACGTAACTGCAGAATCGGCTAAAAGAGAAACATAAGAGTAAACTTATGTAATAAATTGCCATAGATTTTTTAGCCTGTTATTCTGTACAGTCATTTGTAAAATCAATAAAATTGTTTTAAAATAAAATACTAATGAAGACCAAAAATAGAGTCAATGGAGTCCAAAGGCAAACTAGAAGAATCTTTTTTATAATATTTTTCAATACCATGTGAGGAGTAGCTGTAATTTATCATGTGAATAACTTTAACAGGAACATCAGCAAATGTGCATGGGGAAGGGATATATTTGAGGTCAAAGTTCATGATGATATGTCAAAAATCATAAAGCTGTTATGAGATACCTGTACATCCAGCCTACTTGTTATACTGAAAGGTTTACAATAACATTCATTGTCTTGTTGTCAGGATATAATATATGACAGTGTTTAAGGCACTAAAGTGTAAATCTGTGGACCTGGGAATGAACTTCAACCACCACCATTTATGTAGTTATTGATATTGAGCATGTCTTAATTTCACTGCATTTCCACAAATCCTTGCTAAAGGAATGTCTAATTACTTCAAGCCTATTTTCTTAAGATATTAAATCTATTAAGTAAAATTATTTGCTAAACTTTTTAAGGCTTATGACTTATTTGTAGGGTCAGAATTTAAATATACAAAGAGCTTTTCTTACCAGGTCTTCCCTCCCAAGCAAGTCCCAGAACCCCACTGAAGTCGCGATCAGTTAACAGGTACGACAAGCAGTAGCTGTTCCAATTGGCTTCTGAATGCAGCATGAGCAGCTTTTCTGGACCAATGAAAGGGGAGGACATGGGGCTAGAGGGGTCATCTTCCTGAAGTATCTGAAAGGAATCAAATGTTATCACAATCAAAACTAAAACTGTAATTCTGTAAACAAATTCAAGAAAGAAACAGAAATATCAACATTTCCTGTGACTCTTTTTGGTCTGTAAATAATGGCAACTCATATTTTTTTATTCATTTTACAGTTCCAGCTTTTGGTTGACATCTTCTGGTCTTGATGTGGTCATTTGTAACTCTAATCTTGGGGATACTTATCTAATCTTTTGGATAGTCCCTTGAAATAAGGCTGTCAACCACACCACCTACTGGATGGCAAGTGTACCAGAAATTATTCAAATAATTTATATAGATTCATAGGTTAGTGCAAGGATAGCTGCCCTTCTGGGCCATTTTAAGCCTAGCTAGTTTTCCTTTTTGTGCTCAAAATAAGCTATCCCATGTGGTTATAGATTGGTCTTACCCATCCCATGGTCAATAGTTTTATATTACTCCCAATGAGAATATCTAGGATCTTACTATACATAATTTGAGGGGACCCATGCATGAGATAAAGCATTTAAGATCTACATCTATCTGTTAGTAGTACAGGGGCAGTCCTGGGGTAAATATGGGTTAGATCATGGCACGAGGTCTCACTGGTGGCTTATTTCTAAAAGATGACCATGGATTGTTTTTCCATAGTAACAGAGGTAAAATATACAGTCATATAGAATACTTATGTACCTATTCCTACCTCCTGGTAGAGAACATAATTTCATTCATCCATTGGATATAAGTGTATCACCTACCACCAAATACTTGTCCATATCCACCTCCTTCAGAAATAGGCAAACAGCCCTAGGGATGCTGAGTTCACCCATCCCATCACCATTATGAGCACCACTGACAGTCTAGGAACCTGACTGTGATCCTGATCCTGCACCATGGTCAGCAGCACGGTAGGAAGAAATATCAAGTATTGTATGAGCACAGTCAGTATCTCTGAATGAAATGCTGTCAAGTAGACTTCATGGAGCAATGTCTGGGCTAACAACATGGAAAATCTGTGACAGGAGCCTCATGCAAATCATGGGATGATACAACAGACCTGGATAGTCAAGAACCTAAATGAGCATTTCACTTCTCTGCAGAGCAGTATGGACATGATTTACTGTCTCCTAGGTACCTGCAGTGGTAGGCCACACTGTCTGAAGGTAAGGTGTTACCTTGTGAGTTTGCACAATGTGAAACTATGAGGTCAGAAATGCCCAGTATTCAGTATCCTGAAAAAAAACATAAATGAGTAAGAAATATGGGAGCCAGACTAGGATATGTCCACCTTGCAGTGTTATGGCATGTAGTGGCAGGGCAGGAAACAGCACAGTAAGCAGTCGCACGGCATTTTAAGCATAGCCGTTTCATCCCAATGTAATAGCATAGAAATGCTAGTCAGTACCTGAGATTGCATTTAGTGATGACTGCCCATGTCCAGGAGGATTGTGGGCTCTTTTCCTGGTAAGGATTTATGGTGCTCCATCAACTTGTCCAGATCTATCTTGAACAGTGTTATAGAGGTGCTGTATTTCACATGAATTGGTGGCCTGTTCCAATGAAGGGTCAGTTGCTGGGAGATAAATTTGTCCCTCTGGCATGCCCTACTTAAGTCATAGGCCATGTTTAGAGTAGCCTTAGTCCCATCTGATTTAAGGATATGCAGCAAGTTCAGTAGGTTTGGGTCTTGGATGGCTCTGTAAGCCAGGCATAAGTCTCCCTTAAGGAGTCTATATGATACTGAGTCTAGTGCCACAGACTTTAGTCAGTCTGTGTAAGGCACATGCTGGAGCCCCTTGATCTTCTTTGTAAGAAACTTTTGAGGTCTCTCTAATTGCTGCAGGTGCTTAGTTTGCTGCATGCCAAATGGGGCATGTATACTCAATTATGGCCTGGATAAGTGCTGAGTATGGGGGGGGGTTATAACTTGTTTTGCTCTGGAGGCGATGCCTTTACTCATCAAGTGTTCTATGTAGAAAGGTTTTCTTACTACAGTAGATACACGGTGATCGAAGTTAAGGTCACAGTCAACTTGTGATGCCAGCTCCCTTACCACTTCATGGGTACTTAGGTTATTGTCGTTTATTTGATAGTGTGAGGGGATATTGTTTGTGCCGAGGGGAATAATGATGCATTTCTTTGCATTCAGTTTGAGATTATGACTAATACACCAGTCATTGGTCTACATGAAACCCTCCTGGAGTATACTGATATCATTTGGGGATTCAGTGATTGCACCCAGTTTGTAGTCATCTGCAAACCTGGTCAGCCACAACCTCTTAGTTTTGCCTGAACTTCTAAGAAGTATATACCAAACAGTATGGAGTCCAGCACAGACCCCTGTGGCACCCCGCTGGTAAGAGGTCTGCTGGTTGATGTGGAGTCACCCACTTTGATAGTGTGTGTCAGTTTGTGAGCCAGTTGGCAACCCATCTTATAACTAAGGGATTTACATTCAGTTTGCTAAGTTTATCGGTAAAGCATGAATGTGGGATTGTGTTGAAAGCCTTTGCCAGGTCGAGGTATGTTGTGTGCAGAGATATGCCATCATCCAAGGCCTTGGTTACATTTTTAAAGAAATCCACCAGATTTAAGAGGAAGGATCTGCCCTTCACAAAGCCGAATTAGGTAGGATCCAAGGTCTGGAGGTCACCTAAGTCTTTATTTATGAGGTCCATAAATTATACATTCCATGGCCTTACAGATGAGGCTGTTCAGGCTTATGGGTCTGTAATTTCCTGGGTCTGTGGCTAGGCCACCTTTGTGGAGGGGAATAGCTGTTGCTGTTTCCATTCTGCAGGGGGAAATCTAGTGGTTAGGCTATGACTGAAGAGGGTGCTTAGTGGTGTTGCTAGTTCATGTTTTAGCTTGTTTAGAAGACAGCCTGGAATGTTGTCTGGTCCCATAGAGGCTGTGTTTTTTGCCTTGGACAAGGCTTTGAGGCTCTGCTCTTTAGATATGTAGGGTGGGGGTGGAGTTTAGGGCAAGATTTTTTGCAAGTTAGGAGGGGATACGGGAGTGAAATTTTCACCAGTCCTCTCCACTAGCAGGTTTGCTATCTCTCTGGGGTCAGTGTGTGTGATACCATTGCCCACTTTTTCTGTACATGTTTGAGTCCTTCTATTTAGATTACATATGTAGCTGTAAAAGGCATTATGGTTATCCTTGGTTGTACTTACTAAGTTTCTCTCAAAGATGACCTTGGAGGATTTGACAAGTTGTTTTATTTGCCTGTTAAAGCCAAGAAGTGTGCTTTTCCATTGTTCAGGCCTTGCCTTTGTTTTCTTGGACAGCAACTTTTTACATTTATTGTAAAGTTTGTTGATGCTTGATGTCCAAATCCACTGTGGCAGTTTGTTTTTACTTGGGGTCTGGCTTTGATTCTTTCTGGTATGGCCGAGTTTGTACACTTATACAAGTGATTGTACAGGGCTTTAGTGTAAGCTTTGGCATAGTTACCAGTTCCAGCTTGGGGTGGGGCTTTGAATGCATTTATACCTTCACCTAGGAGGGTACAGTTTGCCTTGGTGAAGTTTTTTAGTCTGATTTCACCCTTTATGAGTCCTGGTATTAGTGCCGGCTTGAAGGTGATTGATTTGTGGTCAGTTTTAACTGAGGGTCTGACACTTGCAGCAGTGCATATGTTTCACATGTTGGTGAGGACCAGATCCAGAATGTTTGTTCTTCTAGCTGGGGTATGGACAATTTGTTCCAGGGAATTTGAATTAACAAAGTCAAGGAACTTTTGCCCTAGGAAGTTAGGGCTAGAATAGATTTACCATTTGATAGTAGGATAATTGAAATCCCCCATAACCAGTGTGTTTAGTAAAATTTGTATTGTCTCCAGTTTGGTCCAGTAGGCTTCATGGGCACTGTAGTCCATGGAAAGGGCTCTATAATTGGCTATGACCTGAATGGGGGTCTTACCCATATCCCTTCTATCAGCTGTGTGGGACCACTACTTTTCAAAATACCAGTAACACAGATGCAAGAACAAATCACACCTAGTAAGATACGATCCAGGAATTGGACAACTCAGCATTGGGAGGTCCTCATCACCTCTGGGGAGTTCACTCTTCAACACAGCATGTATGCCTAACTCAATAAAACAAAGGAGAATCAGCTAGTCCACAGAGATTATGGGATTTAATTTCAATTGTTTATAAGCATGATACATTTTGCAAATCCAATATGTCCTTTTAATGCATTCAGCATTCTACATATTTTTTTTTTTTCATTTCAGTTTCCCCATTTTTGTTTGTCCTGTGCTTATTTGAATGACTCTGTGGTTTCTTTCTTCACCACCCATTCACGTGGCCATTTTTATTTATCCAGCACCCAGCCCATGAAGAACCTTTTGAAACCTAGACAGCAGTTTGTTCCTTTACTCTGATGCCTGTGACTCTCCTTCCCCTTTTTATGCTTAAACTTAAAGCTTCACACCTCCTAAATGTCATCTTGTGACCCCAAGTCACATACCTTCAGTCTTACTGAACCCAAGGAAAAAAAGAGTTGCAGTTCTTCTCTTCCATCTGTCTTCACACCCATCCCACTCCCTACCTCTCTTCCTCCTACTGACCTTTTAGACTCTCTCCAATAGCCTGACAACAGCTGTTATGCACTGCCATGCAGAAGAAGGGATGTCAGGAGTAATAATGGTTGGTAGAAAATATGAGAGACTAGCTAAAAATATTTGATTTTATTTATTTACTCCTTCTAAGCAAGAGAAAATGAATATAGCTTTGAAGTAGAATTGTAAGAAATGTTTAGAACTTGTTCTCATGGGAAATTTGCCTGATGGTAAAAAGTAGGGAGTTCCACAGCTTGATAGCCATTCATCCATCCATGCATCCATCCATGCATCCATCCATCCATGCATGCATCCATCCATCTATCCATCCATGCATCCATCCATCCATCCATGCATCCATCCATCCATCCATCCATGCATGCATGCATCCATCCATCCATCCATCCATCCATGCATGCATCCATCCATCCATCCATCCATCCATCCATCCATCCATCCATACATGCATCCATCCATCTATCCATCCATGCATCCATCCATCCATCCATCCATCCATCCATCCATCCATCCATCCATCCATCCATCCATCCATCCATCCATCTTCTAAATTGCCTGCCCTGATAATGCTGTCTGAGGTAATACATTAAAAAGGACAGAGCAGAGCAGATTTCTGTATCTTCAGCGATATTCTCTAGCTCCTCTTGGGGAATGCCAAAACGGAGACATATAATCTCTCCAGCATATTCTAAGCATGCCCAGAGGCTTTCTTCTAGTACATGAAGTATTATGAGAGGTGCTAGGGGGGGGTCTCATTGGATGCTAAACTACCTCAACTAACTCCACTCAATCTTGGGGAGCAGTGACCCCACATCCAAGATCCTCTCAAAATGCTGAGCTCCTCACTATGTTACGGTGAGTGATCCTAGCATCCCAATGAAACACCCCCAAGTCTGCTGTTTGTATCCATGATCCCACCCTTTCACTTATTGCAGAAGTTTATGACTACAGGTTAGGATGGGAATACAGGCTGACTGGAAATTGAGACCTTCATCATAAGCTGTAGCTCCCACTCCCACATCACAGTTTGCTATAACAACTTCAGACCTGGCACAGCTGATCAGTCTGCCAGTCACATCTATGATAGTACATTAGCAAGAAAACAGGATACTCAAATGCTTCCACATGAGGTAGCTGCTGACCCATCACCTGCAGAAAGGAATGCCCTCTTCTCTGGGGTAAGTCTGACCTAGGATTTAATTGTTGATTCACACCTCACCCACTTCACGCTTACCAGTGAGACAGGCCAGCAAATACCAGAGATAACAATCACTTGTAGTTAAGTAGATAATATAATTTGCAAACAGCAGAGATGTAACCTTTACATCCTCAGCGTGGATACTGTCCAAACCTTAAATGTACCTTGATACCTTGTCTATGAAAATTCCAACCAAGAAAGGAAAGAAGACAGATATTTGTTGGAGTTTTGACCCCCCACCCATATTAAATGCAAACCCAGTTCTGACTCCATGAATTCAAGGACTGCATAGCATGCAACACTGGCCTACAGAATCCTATATTGTTGTATTACTTTCCACAGAACATTTTGGTGTACTCGGTCATAAGACTTCCATATGCCCAAAAAATGCAGACTGGTTGGCTAATTCCCATGATGGTTCCAATGTCCATGCAAAGGGAAAATTTGATACAGTATTCTTTGAGCAGGAAATAATCCACATTGATCCTCTTAAATTAAAAGCTTGACTGACAGACACTCTCCTTTCCAGTACGCAGATGTAGGATTCCCAGTAATCTGAGGACTGCAATCCCTATATAAATAAAACACCCCATCCTGTCCATTTTTTGAAAATGGGGGCGACAGTTTCAGTTTCTCAGTCCAAATGTACTATCCCAACCATTAATGCTAGACTGGAAAAACATGTTAAGTATGGCAGCCCAATAGCATCTAATGCCTTCAGCATTTCTAGCAATCTCTTATCTGCTTTTATAGATTTCCCTCTGTGGATCTGTTTAATCACCAGAGTGATCTCATATACAGATATGTATCCAGTCCAGCCTACTTCTTCTTACATTATTTCCTACAAAAGATGTCCACTGGATTCAGGACGTCAAAAACTGCTCCTTCTACTTGTCAACACTGTTCCGAGCTAAAATCCGCATTTCCACCCTTGCTCAGAACAGCCTCTGCAGTACTAAATTCTTCCTGAGTTTCTGGAAGATTTGCCACAACCTTTTGAGACCAGCAGAAAGTCACTGGTCACGAAATTCCTTTCACACTGGGCCCTTAGCTTCTGCATATGCTAGAACTGTTACCTTTCAGGCCTGCCAGCACCTGTTTAGAGACATGCACTGCTAGCAATGCACAGAAGGTCTCTTTCATTAACTTAATGGTTTATCTCAGCATGTGTGTCCAGCAGAAGAGTCTGCGTTTGTTACCATGATAAACTCTGACCACCTTTTGCCCAAAGCTCCTTCATACCTCTTCAAATACTGACATTTTCAAGAAGCATCCATTCCATGGACAATGGTGCTATGTCTTCTTTAATGTGGTCATAATCAGTGCAGCAAGGTACTGACACGTTATGTGGAAATATCCTGTGTTAATAATGGTACACTAATATATACTAGAGGTCGGAAGGTCCAGGCTGCAGTTATCATTAGCAGTTAAACTGCACCAAATTTCCACACAAAGTACTCATTTTGAGATACATGAGAAAAGAGGAAGAGAGCAAGGAAATGGAGGAACTCAAAGATCAGCAAATCCTCGCAGGTAGGTGGTCAGATTAAGGGAGAAAACAAGGTAAGACATGATGGTTAATCACACTAAGGGAGAAGAGACAGAGAATTATTAATTATTGGAGGTAGTAGACCATGCAGAACTAATTCCAGCCATACAAGAGATCAAAAGGGAAGATAAAATAGAACTCACCATCAACTTGAGTAGTATATAAAGCCATAGAACTTTATTTGAGTAATATGCAAGGCTGCCCTGAGGCATAGGTCTCTCATGGCACAGTAACACAGTCCTGCTCTACTGACCATGGAGAGATTTAACATGGAATGTAAATGTAGATGCCCAGTGTGGAGTTATACTAAAGAGTGCCAATAGAATCCTGGTACGCTGCTCTGGAGGTTAAATTGCCTTGTACTGAAATTCATAGACACAGTAGTAGATTGCGTACACCTAGGGTCCTGGACGGTTTTTAAACTATGGACCCCTGACATACTTTTTTGGATCACACATAAATGCTCCAGTCCTTTTTGATTCACCTTCCTGATTTAAGACCATCTTAACTGTTTTCCTTCAAAGTGGTGTCCAATACTTGTCAGCCTTGGAGGATATGATCGACAGACCTTGATGCTTCACCAGGAGTGGCCTGTATCAGTCCCCTCTAAAATTTCAATTGTTGACAAAGAGTTTGTCCATCCCCACAGTACCTTTTTTAGGCAATGCCAGCATATTAAACCTACCAACATAATGAAACACGTAAAGGAAAAAAATGAAGGTATCCCTGATCAATGCTAGCAGCCTGACTAGGAAACTCCACCCCATATAAGCTCTTCTCACCCTGGAAGACACTGATGTCTGTGTAGTGACTGACAAGTGGTTTGAAATAGTGGAAAAAACTCTGGCTGTGCAGGAATATTAATGCCTCCCACATGTTTAGACCAGCTACTGTGAGGGTGGGATAAAAGTGGAAGGCTATCAGTCTACATTAAGAAGAGACTCACATCAAGGCTGGTAAAGCAGTATGGTGCACTAGAACGTTTTCATGCACAAATAACCATCAGCAAGATTACATAACTCTCTCTATGACAAAATAAAGCAGCAATGCATATCTACATTAACTAGAATCACTCCGTATTATACCCAGTACCATCCTCTTAGGTGATCTAAACTATCCGACTTTAGTGCCACACCACCACTAGTGCACAAGCACACTCCGTATTATACCCAGTACCATCCTCTTAGGTGATCTAAACTATCCGACTTTAGTGCCACACCACCACTAGTGCACAAGCACACTCCGTATTATACCCAGTACCATCCTCTTAGGTGATCTAAACTATCCGACTTTAGTGCCACACCACCACTAGTGCACAAGCACACTCCGTATTATACCCAGTACCATCCTCTTAGGTGATCTAAACTATCCGACTTTAGTGCCACACCACCACTAGTGCACAAGCACACTCCGTATTATACCCAGTACCATCCTCTTAGGTGATCTAAACTATCCGACTTTAGTGCCACACCACCACTAGTGCACAAGCACACTCCGTATTATACCCAGTACCATCCTCTTAGGTGATCTAAACTATCCGACTTTAGTGCCACACCACCACTAGTGCGCAAGCACAGATATTCCTGAATTTGTCAATATAAATGCCCTGGAACAATTAGTCAGAGTACCCAGTGGGGAAATAACATCTTGGATCTGGTCTGGGCTAATATGGGAGTATCTTGCATCATCCCTTGCATATCTTCTCCACTTGTTAGGTCTGACCACAAAGCAGTCTTCTTTGAAATAAAAGTGAAGCTAGGATCCCTTCCACCGCTGCACCTATTCCTAAGTGATACATTGACAAGCGTTAAATCCCCACCAAACCCAGTTTGCTTTACTGACTTTACAGAAATGTACACCACACTACACCAGCACGTACATAGCTGCACAGAAGCAGCTGTACCCTGTAGGAACAAGTGCATGGCCAACCCCAGAACAAACCCACTTGGTGAAATAATATCAACGAGCTTCATAGTAAAAGGAAATAATTCTGTCTAAAAGAAAGAACAGTAATTCCCAGAATGTTAGAGCCCTTTTCACTAAAATAAACAAATGACTTAGAAGCTTAATAAAATTCACCAAAGTCAAGTTTGAGACTAAAATAGTTACCCAAACCAAAGACAATCACAAAGCATTTTTTAGTTATGTTCGTGATCTCAAAAGCACAATACACCAATGTACTGAGCTGATTGTGAATGATGTTACTTACCAACACTGAGGGTGAAGATATAGCTAACCTACTGGCTGATAAATTTAGCTCTAATTTTATCCCTTCCTCTCTCCCCTCCATCTGTCTCTCAAGATATAACTAAAACTGACTCACCTCCAGCTGTAAGACAAGACAACGTCCTAAAAGTGCTATAAAAAGCAAAAGAATATTGAATCACTGGGTCCTGACAATATCCCATGATGCATCTTAAATAGCATGAAGCATGATTTAGCCACCCTCTAAGAACACTGCAAATCTCAACCTCCATACAGGTTTCTATCAAGTGAATGGAAAACAGCGACAGTCATTCCCCTGCATAAGGAAGGACCTATCACAGACCCAGGCAATTACAGACTCATAAGTCTGACCAGCCTTATATCCAAAGTCTTAGAAAGACTTATCATAGAGTTAATCAGTCAGTACATAGGGAATCTCCAAACACTGGATCCGTCTCAGTTTGGATTCATCAAGGGCAGGTCATGCTTACTCAACCTGGTGGATTTTTTGAAAAGGTCACAAAGTAATGAATGAGGGCAAAATGGTACACACTGTGTACCTCGACCTGGCCAAAGCTTTTGACACAATTCCCAACTCAGGCACAGTAGAAAAGCTAAATAAACTATATATATAAACCACAATGTCACCCACTGGATTGCCACTGGCTCACAAATAAGACATAGATAATCAAAATAGGGGAAGTTACCTGCACAAAGAAACCAGTTACCAGTGGAGTTCCCCAGGGTTCTCTGCTCAGACCTTTCCTGTTTGGTATCTACTTTTTTGACGTAAAAGTCAATACCAAAGGGCTCTGACTAAGTTTGCAATGACTGTAAGCTAGGAACAGTCATTAAATTCCCAAATGACTTAGCTATCCTGCCGGAAGGTTTGTCTCATAGTTAAATAAAATGTTATTACAATTTTGCTTTTTTTTAACATATTAGCATCGCATTTCTCTGGTGTCAAAATCATGGTCTGAAACAAAATGCCAAAAATGCATTATTGTATCCTTTGAGAACTCCATCTACCCCAGTGATCTACCACATTGACATTACACCCCAAAGAGCTGACCCATGTCAATGTGGTAGAACTTATGTGGTCAGTGACCTAACTTTTTATCAACATGTGCCTACTGTTGTAAGAAAGTCCTTCTATATTACTCAGCTTATAAACAAAGGGATTGCGCCTAGATCTAGGGATGTCATTGTTCCCCCCTTACTCAGCCCTCATTAGGCCAATCATTGAACATCCGTCCAGACACATGCAACAACTGGAACACCCACAGGAATATCTTACTAAAAGGATACAAGACCTAAATAACATGCCCTACATGGAAGGAATCAAACCCCTGTCACTATATTCAGTATCCTACAGAGCGCTAAAAAGTGATGGATTCACTATACATTCTCGAAGTACTGAAATATCGAATTTCAGTATTTCGAGACTGAATAGTCGAAAACCCACGTACATGAAAACACACAATCACGAATACCACAACCGCAACCATTCACACACAAACCAAGACATAATCACACACACACACCTACCTAACTAAACAAACAAAACAACACACAAAAACGCAGCTAACCTACCTATAAGCAGGTAGGCAAGCCCCCCACATCCCCTACTTATATATTCTAACCTCGAGGTCAGACTTAACACACAAACACACAAAAAACACCACCGAACACACTCACACACACTAAAATCCCTACCCAATATCCTCAAACACACAACACTTACCCGAAACACCAGATAAATCCACAAACTGCACCACACATAATGAACGTGACAGCACGATAGCGGATTCGACATTTGCGGATTCGACACTTCTGCATTCGGCATAATGTAGTTTCGGGTAACTGCACTTTCCACTATTCAGTCTTCACGTACTGAAATTCGAGATTTCAGTACATTGAAATTGTCTAGTGTATCTGTCTCACATACAAGGCATCCTCCAATCAAATACTAATGGATCTACTGCACATCAGTAAGTCAAATGGCATTATAAATAGTCTAGGGATACACCTCTTCTGCAACATTAACAGAATGGTTTGGAGGCATAGGTATATTTTTAGAGTATACTGCCAGTATGGAACATACTCCCCATTCACATAAAACAAAGTTCACTCCTGTCCATTTTCAAGCCCAACTTAGCTCTATGGATAAGAAACAAAAAATTTACCCCAGGACTGCCCCCTGTGATACTAATGGACAGAAGAAGCTCTTAAATGCTTTATCTCATGCAGGGGTCCCTTCAAATTAACTTTGGTATGATCCCAGTTAATCCCATTACAGGAAACATATAATTATTGACGATGAGATGGGTAAGGCCAATTTATAACCAAATGGGATAGGTTATTTTGAACACAGAAAAGGAAACTGGCTAGGCTTAAAATGGCCCACAAGGGCAGCTAGCCTAGTACTTATCTATGAACCTATGTAGAACAGGTGGAAACAAAAGGAGCTGATTAGAAGTATGAGGTATGACATTTTTGAAAGTAGGAAGTCCCTCTCACTACCATCTGTAATCTTGATGAATGATATTCAGAACCCATTAGTCTGAAGGAATCTGTTGCCAATGAATAAAATGGAGATTAAGACTTTCTGGAAGAAAAAGAGGACCAGGGTGAGGGGGGGGGGGGCAGAAAGCCTCCTGAATAGTCATTCAGACATATTGGACTGTCCTTACTTTTGGGAGGTTCAAGACTTCTTTTTGGAACTCCACTGCCATTCTTTCTTAAAGGTATGTTTACCTGAATTTGGTTGCGGCAGCTTATTATATTTTTGCCAAAAATGGATGAGGAGAAAGAACATTTCTCAGACAATTTGGAATAGGGGAGCTAAAAAATCTTAGGAGATTCTGATCAGCTTGCCTGTTCCATGGCACTTTTTGAACACCTCTGTGCCAGAGGGACCAAGCACTAAACCTCAGTCTGTCACTACTTTTAAACTCAAAGGAAAAATGCATGCTCCATTTTAAAAGTACATTACAGTCTGGACACAGTCTTTAAAACACAACACTCCTAGCTTTAAAACATCAATACATTCAATAAAATGGAAGCTTTTTTCCCCAAAGAGAATGTATCTGCCTAGCAAAGGAAAGCTGAAGCTGACTGTCGATCCTCAAAAGCCTCAGAGGAGCGTACTCTTCAGTGGCAGTAAAGCTGTGAAGGGCTTCACACCCAAATTGTCTTTTAGTCAGCACAACTCGAGCTGCTTGACAGTTTGCTAGCTGCCAGCTGCTATGTCTTTGGCAGGATATAACCAAAATAATTAAGTCTACTGCAGCAGTGTTCATTTGAACATCCTCTGGTGTGGTAAGTTCAGCTTACAGAACTGTACTTTCTCTGCTTTGGAATTTGGAGATATTTCTCAGAAGAAAGATTTCATTTCAGTCCTTTTTTATTCTGTACCCATCAAAGTCAATCACGCAGCTGTGTGGTTATTCTTATACAGTTGACGTGTTTCTGTTAAGCCTGTCTTAGTCCCAAGTAAGTTATGTATTATTTACATAAATGCCTGCCCTATGTGGGAATCTTGTTCCATTCATTTTACTGATTTCATTGTTGCTGTGTCTATGGGAGTTTACAGTTGCCTTATTAGCATGTTTTTTACGAACTTTTAGTTTGCCCATACATGACAGAAGGGACAAATGAAACATACAACTATGAAAAAAGATAAGACTAGACAAATATTTTTCTACCATCACAACTATGTAATATAATGTAATGCAAATTATACCAAATTAGTTTAACAACTGTCATTACAAGCTACTTTTAAACACAACACCATAGCAGGGTAGTGGGGTAATTTGTAGTTCAGTCATGATGGAAGGACTATGGTTTGGTCATTAAAGCTGCAAGCTTCACAACCAAAATAAATTTCCACATCCCACCATGGGTAAAAATATGAATTACCCACACCAGTGCTGCATTTACTGCTATTTTACAATGGCTTTGCTTTTAAAAGATGTCTCACCTTTTTAGAAACGGTACTAGATATTGTGAATTTTACTGCTGTTCTCTTCCTCTCTGTGCACACCTGTGAACATGGCGGCACATGTGCACACCTATAAACATGGCAGCACACGTGCACACCTATGAACATGGCAGCACATGTGCACACCTATGAACATGACAGCACAGATGCACAGCTATGAACATCACGGCACACGTGCACACCTATGAAAATGGTGGCACACGTGCACACCTATGAACATGGCAGCACACATGCACACCTATGAACATGGCATCAGCTGTGCACACCTATGAACATGGCAGCACATTTGCTCTATGTCATAACATTGCACTTGTTGCCTCCATGGAGTAACTGGTTATAGAAAACCATTTGCCAGTGTTAGAATTTACACAGTAGATGCAGTTTGGACATTAAGGAAGCATTTAGATGCATTTAGTATAGTTACTATTATATTTATTTTCACATGAGCATCCTTTAAAAATGAAATACATGTTTTAAATGATTTGTTGCTTAGCACTGATTAAAATATCACGCATTTCAATTCTACTTTCAGAAGATCAATGAATCAATATTTCAATATAGCTGTTTAACACAGTGACTTTGGATACCTCTCGCTTCAAAAATGGAGTGCAATGTACTTCAAAGGGAAGCATTTCATAACTGGAAATATTACACAGAATAAGCTGCTTCGTGACTGAAAAACATTATACCATATTATCACTGTATGTTAGTAAAAGGTGATGTATCTGACATCAGATTAATAAAGGGATGTGCACTTACTTCTGACCATCTGAAACGCTGCTATAATTAATCTGGATTCATACTATTAATACAGAAAAAAGGCAAAGTGTCAAGAATTAGAATCTCTATTTGGTTTTCTTTATCTTTGGTTTGAGACACTAAGTTCTTTGCAATGCTACAGTGATGAAATGCTATAATAAAAGTTATTACAAAATGTTTGGTTCAATTAAGCAACTTATTTTTTTCCTATGATGCCTGTAGTTTTTTATGTCAGCTGTTTCATGCATCAGGATTAACAACAGAAGTGTGAAGTATATGTTTTCTTTGGCATATAGCAGTATGACATATTTAATAAGGTTACATTCTAGCCCCATATTATTTTAAAGTAATTTAATGTCTTGTAGTGCAATTTAAGCTGAAAAAAGTTACACATTTTACAAGGTACCTAATATTTAAAAGCATACTCAAAGACACACATTCTACACAGTTGTCAAAAAGTAATTTTAAATAGTTATTGCATGTGTTATGCCCTGAGTCAAGATAATTTTGTGCTAAATTTTAGCTATCATACTTTAGAATAAATAGAATGAACATAATTAAATAATTAAATAAATAAACTGCTATTACAGTTCTGTTGTTGTTAACATACTAACATTGCAATTCTCTTCTGTTAATCCCCAATTATACCGTTTCACTGGTTTGAATTATTAAAGTTCCATTGCCACTTTCCTTACAGGTAGCATATTATGCATCCACAGAACAGAGAGACAAAATGCCTTTTAAAACTTTTTTACTGACAAATTCCTTTCTTTATGGAAAACACTGCAAGTGAAGCATTCTTGCTTACTCTCTAAGATGCAGATGTGCCATACATGAGTATATGCAAGTTATAGAAGAGTAAGAACCATCCCCACACATGGGGAATGCTGCGAGATATACCCAACATAAGCAAAAAATAATCTAATTAAATTTACATGTAAAACTATTCTTCTTATTATTTGAAAGTGAGCTGAGACGTTCTTAAAAACATTATTTGATAATGATCCCTGATGGAATTTACAGGATTTTCGACATAGACCATAATGGAACTTTAGTACAAAAAAAGAAAGATTGAGGGGGTGGGGAGAGAAAGAGAGACAGAGAGAAAAAGAAAATGTGATAGAGAGACAGAGTGAAAAGGGAAGGAAAAAGGTGATCTGGATAGTGTGAGTAGACTACGTTGGGTTGTGTGTTAGGGTGGCACCATGGAGTCTTTTCTCCTAACATGCCAGTTTACCTAAGTCTGTCCCTGTCTGTAATATGCAGAAAAATATATCTGATACCGCAAGGTTTCTGCTGATTCAGTGTGGACACTGATTTTAACTATGAGTGTTTCAGCTAGAAGCAATTCAAACCAACACTCTAGTGATAAGAATATACTTTACAAGCACCTTGAGTCAGACACTTGCACTTTAAGTCTCACTATGGCCTCAGGATCTTCTTCCCTTTCCAATTGATCATTCTCAAAAACTTGTGAATCCGTAAAGGTATCCAGTACAAGGAAAAGGTAGTAATTGCTACTCTGGCAATGGAGGTCCTAATGCTAGTGTGTTCATTAATATATGTGAGTCCCAGGTATCAGCACAGATGGAACTGTTTTAATGTATTCTGATTGAGATCAAAAGTGTTATTCAAACTACGCTGCTCAAATGAACATATTTAACTAAGTAGCTGAGGAGCTGGAAGGTTATATGTTGTTGGAAAGTAAAGCTACAGAGTTATAAAGTGTAGATGACTGGTTAAGTGACATACACCATTTTGTTGTTAAATAAAGTCATAATGGAGAACTGTAAAAAGGGGAAGAATCTAAGTATGTCATGGATAGATTACAAAATAAATCATCTGATAGCATTCCACATTCATGGATAAAAGAGTGTCAATTACATTACAGTGAACATGAAACAGTGGCAACCAATTCTGCAGCTAAGGCACGATAAAGAACAAATTATTATCCCAGGGATAAATATTCATAGGGGATATCCCAGGGTGACTCTGTCACCATTGCACTTTTGTCTTGTCCTTAACCCATTAAGCTGCCTGCTTAACAGATTAGGTCATAGTAACAATTTAGCTCCCAAACAACAAATTGTTAAAATCTTCTCATCTTCTTTTTCTGAACAGTTTATTAGAAGAGGAGCTGAAGGGACAACTGTAAATGGTCAAAACTTTCTGAGATGACATAAGAATGCAATTTAAAATGAAGAAAACTTAGCTGTATTGCTGAGGGCTCTGAGCATAAATGTAGAAATGTAGTAGGAAAAAATGCTTGGTTCCATCACAGCTGTAAAAATGTTAAAAACAGACTTTACTCTTCAGTAAAAACAACAAAAACAGGAGCACAGTAAAATTCCTGGATAAGTGCTTTCGGCTTACTAGCCTTCATCAGATCATGTGTCTTGGCTGTGCTCACCCTAGATTTAAAGACAGAATAAACCAATGAATGTTCCAGACACATAGTCATAACCAATGGAAACTCATTAGTTTGCATACAGCATATCTCCTGTGTCTTGCTGTGAGCCAATCATTATTGTATCTCAAAGTATCAAATGTCTGCTATCCTAGTGGCAAAGCTATCCAATAGCAATAAGGTTAATGATTTGCATACAGCATAAATCCTGCTTCTTGCTACATCCAATCATATTTATGCCTTCAGATATCCAAGCTACAATTTTCTTGTCCTGTAGCTATCCAGTAGCATCGAAGGGACTAAGTTCCTTTAGTTCCCAGAGCATGTTGTTGTGTCTTTCGGCTTTTCCTGGTTAGGGGTCGCCACATGATTGGTAGTTGAGTTTTACGTGCCGAGTTACCAGCCCTGATGCACAACCTTCAACGAAGGTACACCCATTCACGCATGTCTTCACGCAGAAGGTGCTCTAGCTGAGAATCGAACCGGACAGCGTCTTACTGGGAGGCGACAACGCTACCGAAGCACCACCAGTTGCCAGAGCATATTGTCACTAAATTCATTCAGCAATATGCAGTACTTCACAAAAGCAAGTAGCAAATATATTACAGTTTTATAAGTGTAATAGCACTAGTATTCTTGCATATAAATTCCTATTATGTGCATAATTCACAGTATAACAAATTAATACATATGCCCATGTGGTCTTCAGAGTGACATACTTTATGCCTCCTGAAATATTCTTAGCTATTTTCTCCTTGTTCTACAAAAAATACTGCCTGGTCACAAATTCAGCATAGTATAATGCACCTCAAAGAGTGTATCCACCACTGCAGCTTTCCTTATTTTTATCAGTCTCTGCCTTAAATAATTAAACTTCTCAAAAGTCCAAAAACCAAAGAATGGCAAACAAAAGGCAGAGGACAAAGTAAATTCACTCTGTAAGCTTTTACTAAAAAAAACACGATAAACATGAAGCGCTTTTCATCTTGTTGAATACAAAGACTTCTTCAGATGCAAATAAAACCTGTCTTAAAACACTTTAAATAGATGAATACATTGTCATGTGATCCCAACCCACCCAGTGAAATCCAATTAAGGATCTATGCATGTTTTACACTTAAAGACATCAGTCCTATTTTACACTTTAGTGCCATTGCTTCTTTCAACAATGAAGAATACATCCTACCCACCCCACTTATTGTACCATACAATGACTAGTACGTTCCCCTTGAGCAACAATTTACTATCAAGGACACCAAAGAAATAGAAAAAATGAAAACAACACAAGGAAAATAAAATAAAATAAAATAAAATGACATTCTCATTCGAAGTGGAAAACAAGTAGTCTATGTTACAATAAGGAATCATGATGTTTATAATAAAACAACCAAGAACAACTTTAACTTGAAATATGCACCAGTTAAGTGATGACCTTATCACTCCCAGAACTTGGTCACAACTCATATGTGGTTAATACTCCAATCATCTGTGCAAAGTTTTAAGTTTTAAAATACTAGAAATCGTACATGTTTCATTCAATCCTGAGAAATTGTATGCGTTCGTCAAAATCTGCCAATATAACTCTCTTGCTTCTAATAGTAATGTACAAGGACCCCCTCTTGGGTCCTGGGGTATTTGGTCGATGACCATGTATCCAAAATTATGTGTGTTGTGTTTGTTTACATGTTTGGCTAGTGCATTGTCCAGTTTACTTTTGCCTATGGCATACTGATGTTCATAAATGCGTTCCTTGAACTTACGTTCAGTTTTGCCAATATAGTAAACTGGACAAACCTTGCATCTAGCCAAATAAATGATCATCTGAGAATTACAATCAAACCTGTAGTTGACTTTGTATCTGATGTTCCTTACAGTGAAATTGTTTGTTGTATCCACCACTTTACACTGTGAACACATGCCACACCTAAACATACCTACATTTCTCTACCCTTCTCTGATGTTTTCCAGTAAGCTTTTCAAATTTGATCCTTTACGGAAAACAACTCTAGGATGCGGACCTAAAATTTCACCAAGTTCATAGGTTCATAGGTTCATACTAGGCTATCTGCCCTAGGGCATTTATAAGCCTAGCCAGAGTGTGTTTGGCTTTCGCCACCCATTTTAAATTAATTTTGCTATGCCCTTTTTCGAGGTTAGTACACTGTGCCTCTGTCTAACAGTGACACAGAAGTGATACCCGGGGTAAACCTACGATCTCCCATCCACTCATCAAGATTCCTCTTGAAGAGAGTCAATGAGGGACTCTGCCTAACCTGGACTGGGATTTTATTCCAGAGTGAAGGGAGCCTCTGGGTTATGAATCTGTCCCTCCAGCATGTCCTATTTATTTCAGTGCTGAGGTTCAAGTCTCTTGAGCGCGTAGCTCGATGGGATTTGGATTTTCTGAGGTGCAGCATGTCCATTAATTCCGGGTTGGACATGGCTTTATACGTCAGGCACAGATCGCCTCTGAGCAGGCGGTATGCCACTGAGTAGAGCTGGAGTGTCTTTAACCGGGCAGCATATGGCATCTGTCTGAGCCCTTTGATCCTCTTGGTGAGGTACTTTTGGGGTCTTTCCAGTTGCTGCAGGTGTCTGGTAAGGTACATCCCAAAAGGGGCATTGTACTCAATTATGGGCCTGATGAGGGATGAGTAAAGAGGCACGATGACCTCCCCTGATCTAGATGTGAACCGCTTCATGATTAGGTGGGCTATATAAAATGTTTTTCTAACCACTTTGGCCACGTGGTTGTCAAATGAAAGATTGCTATCAACTTGGGTCCCCAGGTCCCTAATTACTTCTTCTGTACTTAATGGATTACCACCTATGTGGTAATTTGTGGGCACTTTGTTTTTGCCAAAGGGGATGACTATACACTTTTTGGCGTTTAGCTTGAGGCTATGGCTCTGGCACCAGTTGTCTGTTTCTATGAGGCCCTTTTGGAGGATGCTTGTGTCGGCTGGAGAGTCAATTATGGAGCCCAGTTTGCAGTCATCTGCGAACTTGGTCAGCCACAGTCCTTCCATGTTGGCCTGTACCTCCGAGAAATATATACCGAACAAGAGAGGTCCCAGGACTGAGCCTTGTGGGATGCCACTTGTAACTTGTTTGGAGTCTGACATGGCTCCAGCAATTCTAACCATGTGGGTTCTGTCCTTGAGCCAGTTTGCAACCCATCTAGTGACATAGGGGTTTATATTTAAGCTGGTGAGCTTATCTATAATGCCCGAGTGGGGTATTGTATCGAAGGCTTTTGCGAGGTCCAGGTAGGCTGTGTGGACCACCTTCCCCTCGTGAATGGCCTTGATGACTGTTTCAGAGAAATCAACCAGGTTTAAGAGGCAGGATAACCCCTTAGCAAAGCCAAACTGGGTAGGATCCAGTGTCTGTAGGTCCCCAATATCTTTATTTATGAGGTCCATGATGATCCTTTCCATAGCTTTGCAGACCAAGCTAGTCAGGCTTATGGGGCGATAGTTTCCAGGATCCGTTGAGGCACCATCTTTGTGGAGAGGGACCACTGTTGCTGTACGCCACTCTTTGGGTACATATCCTGTAGTAAGGCTGAGACTGAACAGTAGTTTTGTTTGGGTTTAGCTCTTCTTGGAGTTCATGTAGGACGCAGCCCGGGACACCGTCTGGTCCCATTGATGCTGTGTTTTTTGATTTGGAGAGGGCAGCTCTTACCTGAGCATCTGAGATGTCAGAGGGGCAGCACTCTGCTGTGATAGATATTTGCCCTTTTGGTGGGGAGGGGGGAGTTTGCGCTGAACCTGTCAGCTAGGATGTTGGCAATGTCCGTGGGTTCGGTGTATTTTTTGTCATTTTGGACTAATTCTGAGCATATCTGGGAATTCCCACCCAGGTTCCTAACATAACTAAAGAAAGCCTTGTGATTATCCTTAGTGTCCTGTGCATTTTTTCTCTTGAAGCTGGCCTTAGACGATTTTATGAGTGTCCGTAGTTTTTTGCTAATACTGATCAGAGATGCCTTCCCTTTTTGGGATTTTGCTCTATCATGTAGTAGCTTCCTCCTTCTATTGTATAGTTTGTTTATGGCTGGGGTCCAAGAGACAGGACGTCTGCCTTTGGAGGATTGGGTCTTGGTTTTATTTGGGATTGCATGATCCATGCATTCCTGAAGGTGTTCATAGAATGCGTTTATAAAGGATTCTGCGGTCTTGGCTGTATTTTCCACAGGCCCGGGGGCTTTGAAGGATTCCACCTCGGTTTTGAGGAGTGTGAAATTTGCTTTAGAGAAGTTTTTCACTGTGGTTTTCTGGGCAGGGGGTGGGGTCTGGATGTGAATATCCAGTGAGATTAGGTTATGGTCTGACCTTACCAGTGAGGGATACACTTCTGGTCTGGAGCATAGTCCCCATGTTGGCGATGATCAGGTCCAGTATGTTTTCCCCTCTTATGGGAGTGGTAACAAGTTGTTCCATAGCATTTGAGTTTATAAATTCTAGGAATCTTTGGGCTAGGGTGTTGGAGCTAGAGTAATGCTCCCAGTCTATGTTTGGGTAGTTGAAGTCACCCAATATAATGGTGTTTGGAGAGACCTTCATGTTTTCCAGTGTTCTCATGAAGGCCGAGTGGGGTTCCTGGGTTTGGGAGGGTGGTCTGTAGTAGGCTATAAACTGGAAGGCAGTTTTACCCACTGTTAGTTGCACATGGATAGTCTCTGATGCTTTGTGCTGTGCCACCAACCTGGAGGTGTGGGTATCTTTGACAAATATTGATACTCCCCGTCCTTTTGTGGTTCGGTCCAAGTTTTGGAGCCGAAAAGCATGGTATGAGGTATAACCTGGTAGTGTTGGGATGCTCTCGGGAGCCTTGAACCAGGTTTCTGTTACTGCACAGATATCGATGTTCTCCATGCTAAGGAGAGTTTCGAGTGCGTGCATCTTGAGGTTTAGACTTCTGGCATTGAGTAGTATTACTCTTAGTTTCTTATCCCTTGTGATACCTATGGAGGTGAGTTTGTCTTTTGAGTCTTGCCTAAAAAAGGCACTATGGGGGTAGAAAGAGCCTTTGCCAATATCTGAAAGCCCAGGGGTGACAGGTGTAAGCCGTTCCTAGTGAAGCATCGTGGCTTGTCGAGCATGTCATCCCAAGCTGACAGGCATTGGATCCCCTTTGAATGACACCAATACTTAAGATGATCAATTTCAACAATTGGCTTGTCTTCATATTGTGGCATCATTCTTGGCGAGGGTAAGATGCTACTCAAGGTCAGAGTCATACCAGCCTGGGCTACATGCTCAGAGAGCTCCTCTATGTCTCTTTTCATGTAGTCCAGGAAGGTACGTCTCAGGTCATTCACACCAGCATGGACAATGACTGAGTCATATTTGTACTTGCCTTGGAGTGACCTGAGTGCTTGTGTTATGTGATGGATTCTAGCACCCGACAGGCAGCTCACCGTGACCTTCTCCTTGTTCAGCCTGGTGAGCGGGACGTCAGTGTGCCTGACGATAGAATCACCTATTACAAGTGTATCAGGTGTGTTGTTTAGCCTTAAGGGCTGTGACTGTTCGGCACACTGGCTTTGTCAGCTATGTGTTGCATGTGTTTTGTTTTGGGGTAGTGGTTGCTTGGGTGTCTGCTTTGGAGGTCTCTGCTGCTTAGGCAGATTTTTATTTAGAGCCTCCGAGTATGTTCTTGTGTGTTTATGTGTTTGGTTTGCTGTCGTGGTAGGTCTATGTGAGACTGGAATTGTAGTGAGTGTGGTTTCCTTCTCCTCCTGACTGGTTACGCCAGTACTGAGTTGAGAGAGCTTAGCCTCCAGTTTGGCTATATGGTTGCATCTTTCACATGTGTTGGAATTTGTTGGGAGGAGGAGAGGGTTGTCTGTGTACATGAGGCAGTTGTAACATTGCCTCAAGATTCCCAGATTCACCAGCTGGACCGGAGAGGAGATTGACAACTGACCTTTGGACATGCTAGAGTATACTGGGAATTCCTTTATAATTGAAAAAAAGGGCCAATGGGGAACAAGGTACTCAAGGGGAGTTTGTGATGGTGTAGTGCTTTTAATTTTTTAGTGCTGACTTAGTGGGCAAGTGCCAGGTAACTTAAATGCGATGTGTTACAGGTAACTTAAATGCAAAAATGACAAACAGTAACTTTCTTTCAAGTGAAACAAGGAAATAAGTACAGTAAGCAATGCAGATATCACTAGGGATCCACAGAAGCACTGAAAAGCCTCGTTTTAGGTGGAATTAGCATTTCAGGGAAATAACAAGCAAACAAACAACAAGCATACAAACAAAGCTAGATTCAGCAGGCCTGGATCTAGTCTATGCTAAAGCAAACAAGGTGTACCAATTTCAGTAAGAAACAGTTCAAATATGCAGGCACTATAAGCCTTTAACCAGAAATTCCCAGCTCAGAAGGGCAGAGTCCAGCCTCTCCTCCCACAAGAGTGCAGACCATGAACCTTCTTAATGTAAAATAACTGGCCTGAAGCCCAAGTGCTTAAACCAGAACTAATACACTTTTAGAATAACAGACACTGAGCCCTCAATCAGCAGTTCCCAACTTAGAAGGATGTAAGCTACCTGTCCTGCCACCACAGTGCAGGCCACAAACCTTCCTAATGTAAAACAACTGGTCTGAAGCCCAAGTGCTTAATCCAAAAGACTTAGAATGATAGCTATACTTTAATCAAGTTACTACCAAGCAGTAATAAATACAATTGAATACTTTAAAGAATTCCTGGATTAGTGCTCAAGTTATACAAACAAAGCTAGATTCAGCAGGCCTGGATCTAGTCTATGCTACAGCAAACAAGGTGTACCAATTTCAGTAAGAAGCAGTTCAAATATGCAGGCACTATAAGCCTTTAACCAGAAATTCCCAGCTCAGAAGGGCAGAGTCCAGCCTCTCCTCCCACAAGAGTGCAGACCATGAACCCTCTTAATGTAAAATAACTGGCCTGAAGCCCAAGTGCTTAAACCAGAATTAATACACTTTTAGAATAACAGACACTGAGCCCTCAATCAGCAGTTCCCAACTTAGAAGGATGTAAGCTACCTGTTCTGCCACTACAGTGCAGACCACAAACCTTCTTAATGTAAAACAACTGGTCTGAAGCCCAAGTGCTTAAACTAAAAGGCTTAGAATGAGTTACACCAAGCAGTAATAAATACAATTGACTACTTTTAAGATGATGCAAAAGCAAAATAAAGTAGGAAGAAACACAAATACAGTAAAAGCAGATACATTTTTTTAAGTGGAAAGAGAGAAAGGAAAGAGAGAAAGGAGTAGCAGAAACTAAGCTGATTGGCCTTCTCAAATGTTCTCCCTGTACTGGGTAGAATGAGGTAATGACACTAGACTGGGAGGAGGGTCCCAGATCAAATTTACACTAGGGGCGGGCAACTGCAAAGCCACCAACTATAAAAACACTATACCAACAGTGAGGGAGGGTGGGAAACAAACTGCAGAAATGTATCTCACAGCTGAAAAGCAGCAGTGAGCCTTTAAATGAAAGTTTTAATCAGCTAAAGGAGCCTCTAGAAAAAAGAGTTTAACTGCAACAAGTTATCAGAAACAAACAACCCAACAGATGCTTAATAAAATGGACAATTTCCAGTTAATACCTCACACACAGTGAAACTAGCTAGAAAAATACACAGTACACAAAGTGCTATAAATAACAAAGAAATAAAGAACAAAATAAACAAAAAACAGGATACTTAATGTTATATATTATAGCTCCGAGTTTCCTCAGTGTCTTTCCTTCGATCAGCTCAGTGTGAAATGGTGATGAATTGTTGTTTATTAACTCCCAGTTCTTCTTTATTATACTCAAAAAACTGTGTGTTTCACATGAAAATGTGGTGACCAGGCTCAAATGAAAGTTAGTTTTATTTGTTGTAATAGGTGCAGCTGGTTCCCTAACCTCCGTGTCGTTCTGTACCTCAGAAAAATTACCTGGTAACTGTAATAACGGTTGATATAATCCTTTAGATGAAGAAAACACACAATCCGCTGGTCGGTAAACAATTAATCTATGGTTGTTGTACCTTATGCTGTTGGTGCTTGTTTGTTTATTAAAGCTACTATCCAGTTACGAATTGCTTTTTGGAGCGTGGTTCATTTGGAGGATACACCTTTATTGTACCGACCAGCGGATTGTGTGTTTTCTTCATCTAATAGGTTTCGTGGAGGTACGTGGTGTTTGTGGTTACTGATATAATCCTTTGTCGCTTTTATGGGTGACTTCATGTATGAGGTCATCGACTAAGTTATTTGGATATCCCCTACTTGTAAACATACTTTTTCAGAAGTTGACGTTCGACCCTAAAATCAGAAATCTCTGTGACCATCTTGGCTGCCCTTTCCAGCTGACCTTTGACCACTGCACGTTTTTGGTGAAATGGGTGACTACTGGAAGAACGCAGAAAGGAGTTAAGAGTACGTCTCCTTTCTAAATAAGGTGGGTGTATAACCTTTTTTCTGTCTATCCTTTCTGAGCAGTACATCTAGGTATGATATTGCATTATTGTCATATTGATGTGTAAATTTCAAAAACTCGGTTGTACTGTTGAAATATGACAAAAGGTTGTGGGCTGCAACATCGTCAACATGCCAAAAAATGTGTCGTCATCCCCTTTGGGGAAAAACACAGTTCCCATGAATTACCACATCAATGGTAGTCCACTGAACACAGAAGGCATTGTAAAAGATCTGGGAACACAGCAACCACTCTTTTGACCACCACTTTGCCACTGTAGTCAGAAAGTCCTTCTATGTGGCGCATCTCATTACTAAGGGTTTTGCATCCAGGAAGAAAGAGGTTATTGTCTCCCTCTACTCTTCCCTCATTAGGCCAATCATTGAGCACAATGCCCCATTTGGCATGTACCTCATTAAATACCTGCAGCAACTGGACAGGCCGCAAAAGTACCTCACAAAGAGGATCCTAGGCCTTAAACATTTGTCTATTTGGACAGACTAAAAAAAACTCCAACTATTCTCTGTCTCATATCGCCTACTTAGAGGCAATCTCTGCTTGACTTACAAAGCCATGTCTGTCCCAGCTCTGTTAGAAATGCTACATCTAAAGAAATCCCAATCCCTCTGCACCACACACTCCAGAGACCTCAACCTCATTACCACAATCAACAGAACATGCTGCAGGGACAGGTTCGTTACCCAGAGACTGCCCATGCTATGGAATAGACTTCCCATACATGTCAAGCAGAGCACCTCACTGGACCTCTTCAAGAGAAATCTTGATGAATGGATGGGAAATAGAAAATTCACCCCGGGGATCACTCCAGTGGCTCTACTCGACAGAGGCACTGGGAACTAAGGTCGGATGGCAATATCCCATTGGTGACAAGGTTTAGGTCCCTGGAGCATGTGGTTCGGAGACATTGGGATTTCTTTAAGTGTAGTATGTCCAACAGCTCTGAGTTTGATGTAGCTTTGTACGTTAAGCAGAGATCGCCTCTGAGTAGGCAATATGCAATGGAGTAGAGCTGGAATTTTTTGAGACGGTGTGCGTATGACATCTGTTTGAGGCCAGTAATCCTCTTACTGAGGTATTTCTTTGGCCTTTCCAATTGTTGTAGGTGTCTTGTGAGATACATGCCAAATGGGGCATTGTACTCTATAATGGGTCTGATGAGGGATGAGTAGAGAGGAACAATGACCTTCTTTTTTATAGAGGAGAACCCTTTTGTGATGAGGTGTGCCACGTAGAAGGAGTTCCTGACTACTGTGGCGATGTGGTTATCAAAGGAGACACTACTGTCCACCTGTGTCCCGAGGTCTCTTATCACACTTTCAGTGTTTAGTGAGCTACCTCCTATGTGGTAGTTCATGGGTACCGAGTTTTTCCCAAAGGGGATGACAATGAACTTTTTGGCATTGAGCTTGAGGCCATGACTTTGACACCAAGCATCTGTCTCTGTGAGGCCCTTTTGTAGAATGTCTACATCATTAGGTGATTCTGTCATGAACTTTAATCATGCTATGACTTTGGAATGGGGTCCATTCCTGTCATGGTATTAGAAACCCAAAAGACTTGGAGAAATTAAACTGAGTTAAACTGGTTTATGCATTTATTTCATTGATTTCCATTATTCCTGATAAGGTGGAGAGAGTCATTGGGTTTACGTTTATACTGCTGTATTTATAGTTCCATACTCCAGAGAGAACAAGGCTTTTGCACCAAGTGTTTATATAGATAGCTAAATATTGATGGTATGACTGACTTGTTTAAGAATGTACTGGGACATGGGATGGAGACCTTGCAATGGAGCAATCATAACAACAGTGCAGGCAATCTTTTGTCAAGAAACTGGGGAAGGGAGGCATTACATTAATAGGAATAAATATTACCACACTGTGGCTCACCTACATTCTTTGATTATTTGAGTATTATCTGTCCAATTAATCTGACAATGATTACACATAGGTAAAGTTAAATATAATAAAGAGTTAGATTTATATGGTGTGGACAATATTATGACTACACCAATTTATGAGATAAAACTTCTGTAAACAGGTGGACCTGAGAAAACAACCATGCACAAACAAACACTGGACCCAGAAATCCTGGTACACAGAAAAAATGCAATCAGCCCTACACCACGTCTGTAACTGGATAAAAAATATATTTTAATGAAATTTAGTTTAGCACTTTCATCTCATAGAAAAACAACTTCATCAGAACTAAATCTGAAATGCTCAGCAGACTGCAATTAAATAACAAAGAATCACAATAAACCATTTTATCAGATGATCTCATTAAAAAATGACATGCCATGTATAAAAAGTTATTGCTGAATTTAATCTTACATAAAATTAAGTATATGTAAACACTAAATCTTAGTAAAATACTCTTAATTTTGCCAATCATAATGAAAACTGGTCATAATTTTGCTGAACATAGTTTTAAAACAATGGAGATAGAAATGTAGTCATTTAACCCTGAGTCCTCACCAGAATTTAATCTAAATTGCCAGATTAATTCCTTAAATTCCAATCTCCCAAGCTTCCCCTCTAACATCTTTAGACATTTTGTCTAATACGACAAACTTAACATTTGTCAGTATTCTTTTTATCACCTGTACATATAAGGGCACGTCTATAAAGGGCATAATTCCTGTTAGACTTACTAATGTCATAAATGTGTTCATATATTCTTTTTCTGAAAACATGTTCTGCAATATAAACCGAACTTGAGATACTACAAGAGGCTGATGCGTTCAATGTTAGGAATTGTTCCTTATAAAAAAATCAGTACTATGAGATCTTCCCAAACATACCCATGCTGATTACACATACCACATTTTTGGTATGCTTAATCACTTGTTTAGTACTTCCAGTGGCTTCTGACCCATTAGGTTTCTGCAAAATATTTTTGAGAATGTATACAAACATGGGCCTATCACCCAGTATTTTAAGCAATACTGAATCAGCTTTAAAAATAGCCAGATTTATCTCAATTATCCTGCTAAAATTAATGGAATTAATAGAGACGAGCTTTGGAAAAAGACTTACTCATGTTATTAAATGTAATATCTGATCCTAACCATGGTTTGAACCTTCCATCCCTAGCCTCCTTTATGTCTAAAATAACTTGTTCCAAATTTATTTTGGATAGCCTCTTTGTATAAACATGTTATAAATTATTTCTGCTTCCTTAACAAAAAAATTCATCATTGGAAGACATTCTGGACAGTCTAACCAGCTGACCCTTGACAAGATTCTGTTTTTTAAGGGGTGATAACTCTTAAAGTGCTAATAAGAGTTTGAAAAGTGGGTTTTCTGTAAATCTTAAAAGAAAAAAACATTTTGCACCTTTTCCACTGTGACATCCAAATACTCAACATGGCCAAGTTGAATGGAGTATGTAAACTTCAAAAAACTAGAAAAAGAATACCGTATGTATCCAAGTTTCAGTGTCTGCCCAGAAATACAGATGTCATCAAAGAACCTAACATACTTAGACCAACAACTACTGTATTCTGCATTGAATATATGATCTATTTCCCACTTTGACATAACCATATTTGCATATATTGGGGTGTATGCATCACCCATGGCTACTCTTTTAATTTGCTTGAAAAATCTGCCTCAAAATATAAAATAAAATTGTTCTCGAGTACCAGTACCATTAAATCCTCCAAAAATTCAGTTCTTGTATTTTCCAAAAAATCACACAAACATAAGATATCATGAAACATATCTAGTCCACTCCAATGTGGTATACTAGAAAAAAGATCTATAACATCAACCTTTAAAAATGAAATGCTGCCTTTCCACAAATCCTTATAAATATGGGAAAAATGCCAAGAGTCTTTTAAAATATGATTCCAGGTACTCTGAAAAGGCTTTGGGCTTCTATCAATAAATACTGCCAAAGGATAAGTCTTAGAACCTTGTACAGCTACTAAAGGTTTAAAGGAAGTCATTTAAATCCTTATGTACTTTTGGTATACCAAGAATAGTGAGAATTCTAGAGGTTTTGTTGGCCAAAAATTGATACTCATCAGTTGATAACACCTTGTATACAGAAATGAAATAAAAAAAACATCAGTTTTATGATAAGCTATATTGATTTTATTACTGCTTACAGATTAAGAATCACTGTGGTATAATATCTGTAATACCTTACTCATGTAATCTATTGTGTTGATAATGACTGTTCCAACCCCCCCCTCCCAAATCAGGCTTCATAATTATCAATATTTTTTATAAGAAATATTAAGTAACAGTTCCTTTTCATGGGAATCTAAATTAATCATGTAAGAATTACCCAGTTTATTCAATGATTGACAGAAATCATATTCACAACTCTTCTCAAATGCCTGTACCAAGGTATTCAATGGGGGCTTAAATGTACTAGGTTTATATATGATAACACTGTATGTGTTACCAGAACAGTCTTACTTAGCTTGAAGGATGGCTAAGTTTAGTTTCCTAGTGAGCAATGTATATTCAGTGAGAGAACTGACCGTGTCATCTTTGGTTGTGAGTATGAAAGTGAACCCTTTTTCAAAAAGCCTGATGTGAGTTTTGGTAATATTCTCACTACTGTAATTAAATATATTGTAGCCATTATAGTTATACATACTTTCTACATGAACTATCTCAGAAATTGGAGTCACCTGATGGTCCTGGTCCATAGCCTCTGCTTCTGCAGTTTCCCCTCTCAATATTCTTATTCCCCTTCCCTTTTCCCTCTGATCTGACAAATTTCCCGGCCTAATGTTTGTTGGGCATTCCTTTCTGGTCTCTTCAGAGGGGGCAATTCCTCAAGGTTGTCTAAGAAACATTGAAATCACCCCCATTATTATATAAAAATATGCAGAAAATTGATGACGGTAAGTATAAATGGATTAAAAGATTTGCTACCCAAGATAGAGTACAGCCTACAGGTTGTCTTACTGAACTCCTCTCAGAACACCAGCATAATTCAGAAAGCTATTAAGAGAACAAGTTGATTTATCTTCTAATCTCACTGTCACATGTCAGGGGAGCATCAATGTCGCAAAATGTGGAAACTCATTGGACTCCCTGTATTGACTTATCACATAGTTCTACTTGCCAAACTAAGCTTTAAACGTAAGCATCTCAAGTCTCTGCTGTCTATTAGCTCACAGATCAGAAATAGTTTTTCTACATTATACTGTAAGAACTCATAGTGACTGGCCCCAGAGGTTAAAAGACCAGCATATGATTTCAATGCGAGTACAAAGGGGATTTTGTAAACAATCTCATGCTGCATAGAACCAGAAAGCATTACAAATTACAGGTGCACACACCTTGTTTCTGTTTAAAACTAAGCTGCATGAGCTATTAAGAAACACAGATGTCAGCCCTATGAAGAAAATATCTAATTTTGCTATTAATAATCTGTACTAAGACCTGACATATCTTTAAACAAATGAAGAGAAGGCATGAACATTACTATGCTGTCTTTATTAAAAGTAAGTGAAAAATAATTCAAGATCCAGATGAAATTGTATCTTGTTTCAATAAGCATGTCTGGCAGTCAGTGCAGAGATATAGGCTATAGAGTTTTAATTAGCTGCTTCTGGTGGTGCAGGGTTTGATTCCCTCTGCTCCGTTTGCCTACTGTGTGACTTAATCAGACAGTACTTTGCAGTAATTAGGAAAGCTGGGCCTCCAGGACTGCATGCCTAATAACTAGCTATGAGCTTATTATAATCAATATATCAGTTTAAATAGATGCCCTGCTGAAGGTTTATGTAGTCAGTTCTACCTGCAGAACAGATATCTTAAGCAATTAAAGCCAGTAAAGTGAGACCTTTAGTTTTATTAGCTGCTGCTGACTTTAGATTTATTTGACGGGCAGCAGACTATCCAGTTTGGGACAGTCTTCATTTCTTTTTTTTTGTCTTTATTTTGGAAATGATATATTAGTATTATGTTAGGGTAGAGACTACTACCCATATGTCTCTGAAGTTTCATTTTTGTAAATGTAGAGAAGCTCAGACAGTGGAATTTAATAAACTGATAGTAAATTAGGAAATGTTAGCATGGATTCCATAGGTTTAATTTCACAGAGACTGCTAAGCTTGTGTTCCTTGATTGGATTTATTATACCTTTTCTGGTCTACAGCCTGTTTAAATGTCCATAAATTCATAGCTAAGTACTAGGCATTCAGTATGCAGACTATTTCAAGTCTAACCAAAACACATATTCAAATGTTCCCACTAATCCCAAGGAGGCCAAGACAAGATAGACTGGGGAGAATTTGAGGCTTCTCATCCAATTTTCTAAGTTTACTTTTGAAGGTGGCGAGTATGCTACTCTGCTTGATATGTGGTAGAAGTTATTTTCAGAGGTGAGAGATACATTGAGATATGAATCTGTCACACCAATGTGTCTTATTTATCTGCTGATGAAGGTTTAATTCCTTTAACTGAGTATTTGATGTACCATTAGTTCTGCGAAGGAATAGGAGGTCAAATAAGGTTGGATCTTTCATGACGTGAAAGGTTAGACACAAATCTCCATGGGAGAGCCTGTAAGAGACTGAGTACAGAGAAAGGGATGCCACGCTCTCCTAATAGCTAAGATTTTTTGAGGCCACTGATCTTTTTAGTTATGAATCTCTGTGGTCATTCACATTGTGTGATATGCTTAGATAAATGCATCCCAAAAAGTACATTATATGCAATAATGGGTCTGATAAAATACGAGTAAAGGGGAATTAAGACTTCTTTGGATCTAATGGAGTTGCCTTTGGAAATTGGATGAACCAGATAAAAAAGCTTTCTGAACTACTGTGGAGACATGATGGTCAAATAATAAGGAATTACCAACAAAGGTGCGTAGATCTCTTATAACAGTTTCTGATTACAGTGGTGCATCTCCATTATTGTAAGTGAAGCCATTTTGTTTACCAAAGTGAACAATGGTACATTTTTTTTTACATTAATTTGAGATGATTGCCCTTGTGGAAATTATTGGCATGGTCTAACCCATTTTGGAGCAATTGTGAGTCAGCTGAAGATGGAATAACAACATCCAATTTACAGTTATCTGCAAACTTAGTTAATCATAGGCCAAGAGTGCTGGCTTGAAGGTTTGCAAAATACTTGCCAAATATGAAAGCGACCCAAACTGGGCAGTGTGGTAAACCACTGGTAACCTTTTTTGCTTTCATAAGTGGCACCTGCAACTCTACCCACATAGGTTCTATCAGAAAACCAGTTCTGCCCTCACTATATAAGGAGTTATGTTTAGATTTACAAGTCCATCAATAATGCCTGTATGGGGAGTAGTGTCAAAGGCCTTGGCCAGGTCTTAATATGCTGTATACTGTATGTACTGCATAATCACTATCCACTGTTCATACCACTAAACTGCCCAGAATTTTACAGAATGACAACATTTTTGTCTTATGGTTTTGGTCCATTCCTTATAAAATGTATTTTTCTGGCACATTATTGAGGACTGAAATCACTAAGTAATAACAGACATCTGAGTTTCAGATATCATACCCTTCAGAAAATGCATGCCTATGCAAAACATGTTATTCTATCATCTTTCTAATTTTATAGGAGATATATTTAAAATCGTCCCTTATTTTGGTTCTTTCCCTCTATTATTTTTGGCTTTGTCCAGATTTCTTGTGTTAAGATGTTGAGGACTGCTTCAATTACTTTTTCAAACAAATGAATGAGGTTAAAGAGGCAGGACCTTCCTTTGACAAAGCTGAATTGATGAGGGTCCAACATTAAGACATCTTCAATGTCCAGACATTAAATAGCAAGACTGCAACCAGCCTAGGTGAAATGAAAAAAATACCGCAAAAAAAATCACCATTAAGGTAATCAGCACAGTACATGCTGTACTAGAAAGTAACACATTAAGAAGTTTTATCACTGCAATCACATGACTTCACCAAAAAAAAAAAAAAAAACACAACAGGACCATCAACCATTTAATATACTTGAGTTTGCTTCAGAAATTTCTTCCCATGGAACAATCAGTAAAATACAACATTCAATGGTGATTATTTATGTTGCATATTCAATGTCTAGATTAATGAAATCTGCAGTAATGCACTCCATAGCTCGGCAGGGTCTATAGTTACCATGGTCTGTGGTTGGGCCACCCTTCTGTAATGGTGTTATAATGGCTGTTTTCCAGCCTTCAGGGATGTAACCACTGGAGAGGCTTAGATTAAAGATTTTAAGTAGGGGTTCGGTTAGACCATATTTAGCATCGATATTCAGGCAACCTGGTATATTATCGGAATCCATGGATGAGGTATTCTTAGGTTTTGAAAGGACTGAGAGAACTTGTTCCATAGTAATTAAATAGGGTGGCTGGGATTGTGCAAACTGTGGAATAGTTATAACTGTGGGTGGAGTAAAATTTGCATTAAATGTGTTAGCTAGGATATTAGTTATTTCATTTGGTTCAAGAGTATAATATTATTGTAGACTAGCTCCAAACATCCTGACATAATTAAAGAAAGACTTGCAGTTATTTTTGGTTCTACTTTCATACTCCGCATTAAGCTTCCTTATGATTTCCTTAAGCTCTTTATTTGTTTGCTTAAGTGTGACAGATAGAATGAGACCTCGCATAAGCATTAAGCACTTTCTTTCTCTTGTTATAAAATTCATTTATGTGGGTATTCCACCACAAGGGTTTGTTTTAAACTGCTCATTATATTTGGTGCAAATTGGGACTGCCTCATCAATACAACTATTTAACTGGGAGAAGACGTCAGAGGCATAGGTTGCAGCTTTAGCAACAGGATCCCTAAGAGGGGGATTACAGCAGAATTTATTTAGGTCATCAAGTAAATGAAGAAGGTTTGCTTTTGAGGAGTGCTTCCTAGAGACATCAGAAACTCCTAGAGACATCAGAAACTCTTGATATAATTTGCCATAATGACATAATTTACTGCTTGCTTACATTATAATGGTTGAGATGAGTCACATGATACTGCAGCTTATGTTATTTATTTAATGAACAATGCTATACTGAAACTGGTTCTAAAATGTCTGGCTTTATTTTATCTTAGGAGGGCTGTCAAACTTTGTTTTTTAACCCTCTTCTTTTTTTGATTATTATTAATGGCTTCCTATTGAAATGTCTGCACTCAGATTGACCACTGCTGAAAAGCCGAAAAAAAAGACCAAAAACATAGGAGAACAGTGAATTTCGAAAATCACTCTTCTCCTTAAAACTTCTTTTTGCAGGGGGGACAAGTATCCCTGCACCTCCCATGGGGGGGGCAAGCCCCTCATTCCCCAAACTTATATATACCAACTCCAAGATTACCATACCTCAAAGAAAAGGGAATATTCCAAGAAATGTCAGCTCGTACTTAGTATATGTAAGTCTGAGCTTTCGAGTATTCAGTGTCCATATTTCGGGACTCACTCTAGTCGGTCCCGACATTTCATATGGTTACCATATGAATATACTGATCATGATTTGACTTGAAAACTGCTGATTTGTGCTGATGCTAATTCAGGTAAGAGAATTGATTACTTTACAGGCTGGATTTCAAAAGCTACAGCCTTGGGTCCCCAAACATTCTTTTATGATAAGTACCAGTAAAGTAAAAGTTATGCTACATTCTAATCAGCATTCACTTGTTAATATAATAGATCAACACCATAAAATTGTAGAACAGGTGGATTCTTACACTTACCTCGTTTAATACATGATACAAATTTAATGTTTAAGAATCTTACAGATAAGTTATGTGTGCAATTTTCTCAAAAGCTAGTTGAATTGTATAATGTATACAAAGGTTACGATTAGAAAGATACTGAACAATGTACTGTAGTGCATGGAATGCCATTATTAAGCTACAGAATCATGAAGAAGATAAACTTGTTAAGAGCTTCCCTACCACAAGACGGGATCTTAACAGTGCTTTGGAGTGCTTAACAAAACCTTGTTAATGACACAAAGTGCTGTAGAGAGTTGTTAAGAATGGTTCTCACTCTAGGGACTAACAGCAGACAGTGATGAACAGCAGCAGAAGGTAGAATCGTTTTTCAAAGCTGTTAGAACTTCAGTCTGTCACAACATATAAACAAAAAGTGTGGCAGAACAAAGTGTCTATCATCTTTTAAAAACTGTTTTATCTTCTGTCAGAGGAGCACTTTGTTTCTGTCTGCTGTGCCTATCAGCTGTCACTGATTATTTTTGCCCTGTGCCTCATAAAATTTTCTATTTTCTGGTGAATCACTGAGTATTACAGTTCTTTTTAAGTGATTTAGAGCCCAGATTTAAAATATATCTCGGAGTTTGATCCTTTTGCTCTCATTATTTTGAGATTTGACCCAGATTTTTAAGCAGAGTCATTTAGAGGTATGCTGCTGTCTGTTTCATGGTGTTCACTAAGCACTTCATGGGCTTTTAAAATTGATGAAGTACCTCATACTCCTACATGTTCTCTCTGCTTTTTTCTGTCTGTAATGGATAGTACACAGAGCACATAAAGCTCTGTGTAGTAGGGTTCATAAGATTCATAGGTTAGTACTAGGCTAATTGCCATTGTGGGCCATTACCAGCCTAGCCAATTACCCCATGTGAGAATCAAACCCTGCACCTTGAGTCTGTAAGGTAACAACCTTAACCATTATGCCAACTTCCCCATACTATGATTGGGTTTCTGATCACAACCCACTATTATGTGTTTAATGTACTAAATCTGAAAGACACCGTGTTTGGGTAACAAAATCAATTAAAACTGAATACCATAAAGACAGAGGCTTTGCCTGTTCCTACAAATCTGACCTATTCATCTGCCACACCTTTTCAAAGTTATATTATGTATGGTGGAAACAAGCTTGAATTTGTTAGTAAGGTGCAGAATCTTGGTGTTATTCTTGACTCATGGCTTACATTTAAGGAGCGGGTGTCGGCTGTAGTGATGTTCTCCTGTTTCCATTTGAGAAACATCTCCAGGATTAAGCACCAAATACCTCAAGCAGACCTCTTGATAGTTGTTCATGCCTTGGTCTCCTGCAGACTAGATTACTGCAATGCCATATACCAGGGAATAATGAGCACTGAATCTGACCATTTACAAATGGTGCAGAACTCTGTGGCTAGGCTACTTATTGGTGCATCATGTTACCAACATCTTACTCCTGTTCGGCACAGCTTACCTTTACTTACTATTTGATACAGAAGTTTTAAGATTCTAGTGTTACTTTATTTGTTGATTCATGACCTGGGTCCTTGCTATTTGAAAGCACTCATTCTGCTGTACTGTCTGGTGTGAGTGTTGCGGTCAGCCTTTGTCGAGCTGCTGTCAAATCCACAGGTCATCCTTGAAACTTCAGAATTTTACACATTTTAGTATCAAACCTCTTGCCTGGGGAAGTCACTGCCTTGGTGGCTCTCAGAAGGTTCTTCTCTGGCTGGCTCTAAGGGAGCATTAAAAACGTACCTTTATGAAATGGCCTATAATGATGTGGTGGGCTAATGATTTGTTCTCACTGTTTTTTGTTTTTAGTTTGGATATTTATTTTAATAGCTGTTACCTTGTTTTGCATGCAGCAACTAAACAAACATGAACTTGTATCTAAACACATGTGTACTATCTCTGTGGAACAAAATTGAATACCTGGGTATTTTAATATTATATAAAGAGAAGCATACTTCTATATCTGTTACAAAGTTATTTGAAGCTTCTGTAGTGAGTGACAGAAACAGAATTCAATGTTATATTTGGAATGTTTAAGCAATAACGGATGAGTGGATGTGGCTATATTGAGGATTTACCCACATTTGGTGTGGTTTGGTCATGAGGGGTGAAGCCAGCTGTGGGTAAATCCTCATATATCCACACCCAAGAGTCGGCTATTGCTATTATACAATGCCATTATTTAAGAAAGAAAGAAATGGCTTACTTTTCTTAAATAATGCCTTTGTATAATGGTGCTGTAGTGTTCCTCCATGCTGTTTCCTCATTCATCCGCGTCTGTTAATGTATTATGCATGCGTCTGGGACTTACGTTACCATGCTGGCACAGTACATCAGTGCTGTTGAAAACAAGCAACAGAGAAAGGAAGAATTCCATTGCTTTTTTTTTTACAATATAAAATCTGGACAGTTTAGAGGTATGAGAGAGATAGGGCAGAAATACAAGGAAAATCAGGTACGTTTCTTTAGTTTTGCTGAATGTACCTGATTTTCCTTGTATTTGCTATGTACTCCATACAAACCTCTCAGCCTCTTAGCTCAAGAAATGTGGACAAAGCCTTAAATAACTGGGGACAAAGGTCACAAAATAAGGACTGGTTGTAAATGTTGCTCTTATAAACCTAGCTGCTAGAATAACAAGATTTCTGTTATTATACATTGTCTGAAGGATTTGAAGTCTGAAACTGAAGTGCGTGTGATTTTTAGTGAGCTCACTCCTCAGTGATCACAAATTTTATGAGGAATACACCAAAAATATGAGGCAAAAATTTGGACATTCTGTGAAAATCTGGACAGTTGAGATGTATGCCTCCACAGCATAAATTTATGAGACTTATGCCTCCGCAGTGTATACTTATGAGATATATGCTTCCACAGCATACACTTATGAGATGTATGCCTCGACAGAATATACTAATGAGATGTACTTATGAGACGTATGCCTCCTCAGCATATACTTATGAGACATATGCCTCCATAGTATACACTTATGAGACGTATGCCTCCATAGCATATACTTATAGAAGAAAGTCTGGCTGCTCAGTAGTGTTTACAACGTACACTCTGGTTGGACCGATCAATCAGCACGCACGTTTTTGAATAGCAATGAGCTAGCATTGTATAATCCTTATTATATAAACATGAAATGCCAAAGGTTACCTGTTTATTGAGTTATTTGCTGCAGCAACTGATTTTTAATATATCTATGTCAAGTTCTACATTTATAAAAGTGCACTTCCTATGTGGTGGTTGTATGTGTAGATGCAGTTGTGTTTAGTGTTTTATATTTATTTTAAGAAAGAACATTTTTTGAAAGTGGTATGTGAATGTTTACATGCAATTGTGTATACTATTTGTCTGTCTTGTTATCAGCTGAGACATGTAACTTGCAAGTTAAATACAATAAATAAAAAACTGTAATCATAAAATGTTAAAAAAAAATAATATTAAGCAACCCCAGTGTTAAAGTTTTTAAGGTCGGGTCTAGCACCATGCAGCAAAACCCACCAGTACTCACTATAAAATGACTGTGGCAGAAATAAAAAATATGTTTCTACCTGCTATCCATACAGGCAATGGGTCCCCAGCTTCCTCAAATAAACTTAGCCACTAGAATAACAAGATGTGTTAGCATCCATTTTTTGTAGGATGCAAACTCTGAAACTCAAATGTATGCCATTATTTAGTTAATTCAAGCCTCAGTGGTTCGTCCAGAAACCACAGATTTTATGAGGGATGGACCAAAAATCTGTAACAATAATCTGGATGTTTTGTGAAAATTTGGACAGTTGAGACAATTGGAGGTGAGTGTAAATGTAACAGTGTATGTTACGCTGCCTTTCTGTCAATGTCTGCTAAAGTGTTTTCTGGCTTTGAAAACTAGCAAACCACTTAGCAATTTTTTCCCTGTAGCCTGTAGTACATGGAGCAGACAAAGCTCCATGCACTGCACCAATCATAATCTTTAATTATGTGTTCTCGACATGGAAGCCAAGATTCACCTCTTGAGCTTCTCTCAAGGTGAATTTCTTGGCATCGATGCCTCAAACACATAATAGGCAGGTTATGATTGGCAACCTGATCGTAATCCTCTATTTAGTGTATGGGGCACCATGATTATGCTCCAATATCTGTAAAAAGACAAATTCTTTAAGCGCTTCTCTGGCTCGACAGCCGATCTTAACACAACGATTTTAGCCTACTAGGTGGGGGGTACCACAACATTTAATTTTTAATGAAAAAAATGAAGTTACATTTCTTCTTTAACAGCAGTCTTCTTTAACAACACGCACATTGCATAGGCGTGTGCACTGACACCTGCACACACATCAATATTCCTGCTGCTTCTCTGAGCAGAATTTAAACTTGCTTGCTGACAAGACATTCCTTCCTTACTGCTGTGAGACAAGAAGTTCCTTCCTTTAGTAATGTGTATGTATATTTGAAATGCCCTAGCTAGGGATGACAGGTTAGTTACTTAACTTGCCTGGGCTCGAAGCCTGTACCTTGATTACAGGAGATAAAAGCCTGAATCCTTTACGCCAACTACAAAAAAAGTCCAAAGATGAAAAGTGAAGCCAGGAATCACAGCAGACGCAATCCAATAAACCAAAAACTTGTAATGATTTAGCGCTTTTGTCAAGGTGAAAGACTTCATCAGAATAACCATGACCACTGAGACACATCTTTAAATAACCCACCCCAAGCTCACATTGGTCAAGAGTAAAAGCATCACTTCCTGAGTAAAATTGTCACTAAAAGGAAAAAAAAAAGAAAAAAAGACATACCCTGGGATTCAAGAAGCTCGGCGCAAGGACAGTTTTAGCCTTGCGCAGAGCGTCCTCATTACAGATGGTGCAGCAGCGCCATATGAATATGTATGAGGGCGTGCTGCCACACCCTCGACATGCACAGGAAATGTGTGTGAGTTTAGGGGGCATGTACAAGTGCTCTACGGAGGAGTAAACATGCCCCGACAGTTGCACAACCTACTATGCTTACTATTAGAGCCCGTCTCTAATAGTAAGTCAGTAATTCAGTGTCCATGGATACCGAAATGTATGCTAAGCATACAAGAGTGTCCACGAACAGTGAAATAAAATCAAAGTAGTAAACACACAAGCACGTAGTAGAATGCTGAGCCCCATCCCTAGAATTTTCACAATTAGATTCCCCGTGTCCCTATTATACATTTGTATTGCTGCAATATCTAAAGTGCAAGCAAAGAGCAGCATGTTTGCACGTTGCTGCCCTCCGCCGAGCGTAGCTTACACATCAAAATCATTCAAATAGAGAAAAACATGCGGAATCAATGTAAACATCAATAGTGTAGTGTTTAGAGCATCCGCCTAACGAAAAGGCATTCATGGTTCGAGTCCAGCAATAGCATATATCATTTTCCATGTGGAATGAATGTTGTTTTGCTGTAAAACTGACATAAGAGTATTGCATGAGATGTTTAACTAAATGTCATTCAATCAAAGTGGTAGTGTCATAATGAATAAGGCACTAGTAAGCAGGTGTAAGCACAAATAAGCAGCAGTAAACATATATAAGCACCAGTAAGCAAGTCTGAGTGTGCTTGCACGGGTGTAAGCAGTGCCCAGCATAGGAAATGTATATAAGTATGTACAGATAATATATATATATATATATATATATATATATATATATATATATATATATATATATAAACGTATACATATATATATATATCTATGAAGAAAGAATGACATAACAATAAAGCATACAAAAGGAATGAGAAGGGAATCCAACAGCAACCCCAGTATTATATAGCGCTGTCAGCGTATGTCATATCCAGATGGGCAGGAGTGAGCAAAGCACTGCTACTCACACCACAGGCAGGATATTACCAGTGGGATTTAACATTGTTGATCTGCTAAGTCTACTTTACAATCAGAAATTGATAGGATGTTTGGCCATCCGACCATTGCACAAGCAGGGGCAGGTATGTTCAAGGACTAAATGGTGGGAAAGCCTGAGAATACATGGGTTGGGACACCATACGTGCAGGGCCCCTAATGCTCGGGAGAGGGCAATGTGTGGAGGTGTGTCATGGCTGCGATAGCAACTGGACAATGGATGGTATGTGTGTATGTTGAACTCGGGTGGGGTGGAGGAACTATGGATATGAAATTATGGATCCAGGCATGTCAGAGTTGGATGGGCTGGTTCTAATTGGACCACCTCATGGAGGTCAGTGAGTTCATTATAAGTATATATGCATACATCTATATGTAGAAGTACATTCTCTGTAACACATTCATTCCATTTGCAGACATAAATAACATGAATGTGCCCTTACAAATCTTGACAGTAGATAGAATAATAGGTTGTGCATAAGAGGGAAAGGATGAAACTGCTAAAATGCAGATGTGTGTACAATGTCTGAAGTCAGCGCTGTGCTGAAAAAATCAAATGTGAGGACTTTCTCACACATCGAATCATTCCTGTGATCTGCCTGCTACGGCAACGCCAATTACTAAACCGGTCTAGTTGTAAAAGAATTACGCTGAACTCATACATAATTAGGCTCTCATGTGTAACGTGTGCGTTACCACATAGTCATACTTATTAATTTATTGTAGTGTCATGTTAACGGGAGTAAGGATGTAATGAAGTATAGAGTCTAATCTTGAAATAAAGACATGTGTGTCCCATGTGGGACAACCCAAAAATTGTGAATAATGTCCTTTTGGTCATTCATGTCACCAATGTTTGTGGACTAAAAGTTTGGGATTTCTGAGGATACATGGAGTCAACTGATGGGATGGGTCTACAGGAGTAGGGAGTGGCCAATGTGTAGTGGTGTGGATACACCACGAATCCAACCGGAGAATGGATGACTGCAGTGTTAGTGAGGTGTTGAGGTGGGTGTTTGGGGAACCAGGAGTCATGGGTATAAGAGTATATATGCAAATGAAGCAGCGCATCAATAGTGTATTGGTTAGGGCATCCACCTAATGAACAGACATTTCTGTTCCGAATCCCACTGCAGCACATACCATTTTCCATAGGTAATCTGTACATGAACATATTTTGACATCTGTCCTCTGTATAACCTGCAAAATAGTGTCAGTGTCATAACGAATAAGGCACTAGTAAGCAGGTTTAAGCATATTTAAACACCAGTAAGCGTATGTAAGTGCGTTTGCGTGGGGTATGCATTGCTTTACACACACACACACACACACACATATATATACATATATATATATATATATATATATATATATATATATATATATATATATATATATATATATATATATATATATATATATATATATATGTCTGTATGTGTATATATATATATATATATATGTATATATATATATATATATATATATATATATATATATATATGTGTGTGTGTGTGTGTGTGTGTGTGTGTGTGTATATATATATATATATATATATATATATATATATATACATATATATATATATATATATATATATATATATATATATATATATATATATATATATATATATATATATATATGTATATATGTATATATACATATATATATATATATATATATATATATATATATATATATATATATATATATATATATATATATGTGTGTGTGTGTGTGTGTGTGTGTGTGCGCGTAGATATACACAGACATACAGCTATGATAGGAAACAGCACACAAGAATGACATATGTTCACAGGTTATGCCAATGGAACTGAGGGGCCCAAGCAAGAAACATGAAACACGGAGCATGACCTTCCACCCCCCAACCGGACACAGGAAACATACACACAAACCCGCAAACAATGTAAATAGTCCACTGCTCCCCAGACCACAGGCAGGATACAACTGGGGGGGTACACAATGCACCCGTAAAATCTAATCTTGGAACACAGATAGGAGCGTCCCTTGCGGGACACCCCAAAAATTGACATAAGACCAAAAGACCATAAGACCAAAAGAAGGTGATACGCCGAACATTCTGGCTGGGTTGTGTACATACCCGGAATACAACGGTGGGAAAACCTGATGACCCATGGGTCGAGACAATGTATGACATGGGTCCCGTGAAGTGTGGAGTGGGCAGTGTATAGTGGTGTGTTCAGACCCGACCAGGACCAAGAGTAAGGATGGGTGCTGTAGAGGAGGTGCGGGTGGGGGAACTATGGGTAGCTAGTTATGGGTGTTGGCTGATGTGGGCCTATATGGACAGCCCCAGGGGTGTAAGCAAATGTGTTCATTGGGCAGAGGCATCGCCCATGAGCAGCCACACCCGCTACGAGTCCCACTGCAGCAAAATGTAATCTACATGGCAAGGAACGGAATAACCAGTTGTAGATGCATATATGTAGAAACCCATAGACCCATATGTTGTTTGATATATATAGAGAGCAATATATAAATATATACATGTATGCATACATATACAGATATATCTGTATATAGTAATGATATATATATATATATATATATATATATATATATATATATATATATATATATATGACTGTAAATATACACATGTATATAGCTAGGATATGATACAGCACTTACGAATTACATATGTTCACAGGCCGTGCATATGGGGGTGAGGGGTCCAATCAACAAACGTGTAACATGTATTATCAACCCCCCCCCCCCAGCTAGGCCGGTGAGACATACAGACACACAATAAAAGTAAACACACCACTGCTTCCCAGACCATCGGCAGGATACTACCAGTGGGAGAGACCTGCCAGGTCTAATCTTGAAACAAAGACATCAATGTCCCTTGTGGGACACCCCAAAAATTACTGATCATCGGAGTCAGTCCCTGTAATGATTCATCAAACCAGGCTGTAGACGTACACGGACCAGTAGGTTGTGCAAGCCTGGTAACCCATGGGTCGACACAACATACGACATGTGTTCCAACACGTGGAGAGTGGGCAGTGTGTAGTGGTGTGTTTATACCTCACCTGCACCCACAGTAAGGATGAGTGCTGTAGAGGAGGGGCAGGATGGGGAACTATGGGTATGCAATTATGGGCCTTGGTGTGCAGGTGTTGGCTGGTGCAGTCGTATTAGGACCGCCCCGGGGATGTAAGTAATATTCCAAAATGGGCATAGCTTACGCCCATACCTCTCAACCCCTAAGAGCAAATCCACTGGACAGGACATAAACCATTGGGGGAACAAATAGGGACCATACCTGTCAACTGTCCCTGATTTTGACTCAAATTCTAACTCTGCCCCACTTAATCCCTCCTAAAACTAGTGACTTTTGGAGGAAAGGTGATGAATTACATGTAATGAATAATGACAACAATTAAGAGTTATAAACTTCATTTACCTCAGAAAATGTGTATTAATTCATATGCTCAGAGTCTGTCAATGTGTCAAGTTAATAGCACTAATATTATAAATGTGTCCCTGATTGTCCCTGATGTTGTCATGACTTGTCCCTGATTCAGTTGATATTTGTCCCCAATCGTTTTAGAGGTCTGATAGGGACAGAAAGCACATATTCCACTTACAACCTTAGAAAGATGATAGAATAATAGGTATGCAATAGCATCACTCGGCTGAAGGATGTGGGTTCCAAAACCCAATTACTTGTTTGTATTGAAAGGTGTCAGTTCCCATGTATTAGCCAGACAGGTGCAGATTGTAAGAGAACACAGCAATAGTATGACTCAAACTCTGGACAGGCTGCGAATTCCGTACAGTCGAACGGCATGCTTATGCCTAATGGGCAGCCATTCCCGATACTGTAGGCATGTAATCCGATGTAATAGGCATCACAAGGTAATATTGTAGTCCTCACTCCC